>NT_176617.1:23848-32810 GCF_000188095.3 Bombus impatiens | reverse complement strand
CCTATTTAGGTTTTATTCTTTTTCCTTTTTGGGGTGTTATATTAAT
Organism: Bombus impatiens; assembly: GCF_000188095.3. Lineage (NCBI taxonomy): Eukaryota > Metazoa > Arthropoda > Insecta > Hymenoptera > Apidae > Bombus > Bombus impatiens. Next base: position 32,764 of record NT_176617.1, on the reverse strand, counting down.
AAAAAAATGATATCGCACAAACATCTGTGGTCCGATCATCACGCAATACACGATGATAAAAAGTTTTTGAACGATTTTATTGTCTTGAAACTTAACGTCAAGATCTCAACCGTCAAGGATGCAGAGTTCATAATTAACGTCTAAATATTATAAAGAATACTTTTTTTTGTTTAAAGGATCGAATAATTCCCTATTTAGGTTTTATTCTTTTTCCTTTTTGGGGTGTTATATTAATAAAAAAATGATATCGCACAAACATCTGTGGTCCGATCACCACGCAATACACGATGATAAAAAGTTTTTGAACGATTTTATTGTCTTGAAACTTAACGTCAAGATCTCAACCGTCAAGGATGCAGAGTTTATAGTTAACGTCCGTCGCACAGTAGAAATGTTAATTTATCCGTGAACCGGATACTAGTGGTATCGACGGCGGTAATAAACGTGGAGCAATTCACAATGAAAGTTCCTGCGGATAATAATGGAGCCGGTGTCGATCTGAGCTGGTATGCCGGGTGTGGTCACTCGTTCGAATATTTAGTCGAGCCGGTCGGGATAGAGCAAAGGAAAGTCCCGATAAAAGATAAACCTATCTACGTACTAGTACGCGACAATGAAAAATGCTCACCAGCCACCGACACGAACTTTGTGCTCAGTCGCGTGACGGAATCTAGAGTGAAAAGCAACTATGCCCGTTCCGTTTTACGAGACTCATTCTTAAAGTTTCGAGACTCGCAAGCGATGTATTCGATCGACGTACGCGTTGTGCAGTTTCTGTACAACTGTACAGCTGCATATCTGCACCCGAAACGACGATACCGTTATATGCATGTTACTTGTTACGGGACGTTTATTTTGTTAGTTGATTTAGTTTGGAAATTGGATAAGAGTTTAACATTCGTTCAGTGGAAACTGGATTATTATTCCAATGAGAGTCGATTATTTTACTTTGTAGCGATAAAGCGAAGAACAGAATTAAAAAGTTTGTTACCCTTATGTGACAATTAAATTTAATATAGTCTGATAAAGTAACAATATGCAAATGTAACGTAGGAAATAATAAACGTAAACTATCCTACATGAATCAAAATTGACTCGGTCTTTGTCGTTTGAGGATCAAGGGAGATATTCACAAGCTTGTCTGGCGTCGAAAATGTTTTAACGAAATCAGTGGTCTATTTTGGCGTAGCTATCTACTGGATGTACAGAAAAGTCTTGATAAATTGTACATACTAAACTTCAGAGATACGAAAGAAAGGTACTAAAGGATTTTTTAGAATAAAGATATGAACCTGTTGCGGCCCTTGAACGTTTTATGGTTCAATCTTCCTCTCGCTTTAACCAAGAAAAGGGCACTTCATGTTGTAAGAATATTTTTTCATAGCATTTAAACGAGAAATTAATAGTTATTAATTGTATTATTTATTAATTATTGAATTTATATAATTAGTAACGATTCTTTCTTATTTCCTTCAGAACTCGCGAAATTTTCTAATGATAGGAAAATACGATTTGTTCGAAAATTTAAAGAATGCAGGAGGATTGAGGATAACGAAGAAATAATCGAAGACTGTTTAAGTCTTTAGAATAATTAATAGTAAACTGGGGATTTAACCAAACTCAGATTTTTATAAATTCGGATCAGAAAATGGAATTTACATAAAAATTTCTTTCATCCGCTAATATTGTAACGAAATCACTTATTTTGATGATTCTCTTGTAAGTGCATTTAAATTTTCTATAAATGCACAAACATCCCCAGTTTAATAATTTCGAAATTATTCATAACTTTGAGTTTAGTATGGTGTTCAGTTAAGGATTTGTGGAATTTCAAAGAAGCGTTTAAAAAATGTTCTAGGCGTTAAGAATAATTGGGGAGTAATCGGTAAATGTATAGGTATTGAGAACAATCAGAAAATATTTCGAGTCTGTCACAATTTCCCCGATATTGGCAGTTTTTAGATACCGCGAACGATTACAAAATAATTGCTAGCTTCCTAGATATTGAGGGTAATTATAAAATAATTGATGATATCCTAGGTGACGAGCGCAATTAGAAAATATTATATAATTTTGACGCAGGTTTTGAGCAATATTAGAAGTTTATAGAATTTCAAAATGACTTGCGAAGATTGTAATTCGATGTAAAATTTTTCTGCTAAACATAAACCTTGAACTATGCTACTGAAAGTATTCATTGATCATTCTAGAAAATGAATTATTGATATCTTACAAGATTTATTGTTTCAAATAAAAATGCAGCATGAATTAAAATCTAGTTTAATCTAAACCTTGTCGCTTGTTTTTAAATCGTACTCAACTTAACTTTACGTCATACTTAACTATAACAATATGTGGTATATATTATCTATTATTAATATAATTATATATATATCTGTCGGAGATGAAGGGACATCGGGCCTTTCTTTTGGAATTTTGGGAAGACCCCCGATACTTTGGTCTAAACTATTTATTATAGCTGTACTTAAATAATAGAACTTAGAAGTAGTTGTTGAGATACGATCTGATTATGTTTGCCCGAGATTTGCAACAGTGGGCTTGGGCTCGAGGTGACACAACTGGTCGCCGAACGTAGCCACGGTTACGGGATGAACGTTTTTACCTAACAGAGACGTGCCAATATTGTGAGACACACGTTGTATTAACAAACAAGCCCCGGGCAGGAGCTATGACGGCTCTACGCGGTTCTACCTAGTAACGGCACCTGGGATTTTGTCGATATCCCCGGTCAATATGCAATTGACAAATGCGATCTTGTGGGTCTTGTCAGTCAGTCAGAAAGATACCGTGCGTCACAGCTAACGTCACTTTGCGTTTCAAAATATATTCTATTGAACAAAGAGTTTTCCCCGTTGACCGTGGATTCGTTATTGAACCTAAGAACATTGTGTTTGACATCAAGAGTGTCTAATCACCACGGTTAATTGTCAAACTCTGTTAAATCAACGTTTGTACTTATAATTGTAATTGCTTGTCCTAATGAAGATATGTTACACGCCCTAAGTCTAACGATAACCCGACATATATATGTATATAATGTTATCTCATATTGTCCTAATTTTTGTTGTAGATTTTTCACGTAACAAAAGTACAAAAATTAATTCGTTAAATTCTATTATTAAGAATAGTATAATAGACTAACCAGCTAAGCAATACGAGTCACCCGTGATAAAGGAAGTGGATAAGTAATAAAAATAGTAAGATAATTATACTTCACGAAGATAAGAGAAAGAATTATCTTTCGTTTATCAGTTTAATTAATTTACAATTAACACGTAAAATACTATTAATAATGATAATTGCTATGTATACAGTATTAAATGATTTTATCGAAATGAACATTTTCGTTTATCTCACTCGGTATTCTAAACACTAATATGTTAAAAAATTGAATAAAAAACAGGAACTCGATGACAAAATCGAATTTTTGTTGCATATAAAACGCTCCAGAGTTTAGTATTTAAAACTACGATTAATATCTTTTTTTTTCTTAGAAATTGAAGTATTATCTTTGATTAGGCTTTGTTACAAAGTTTGTTATCAATATACAGTACTTTTGTATATTTAGAACCCGATATCGTTAAAAATTTCTTTATATATAAATATATATAAATTTCTTTTAATAAACTAGATTACAAGTACGTATAACATACATAAATAGGAGGACAAAAATCATATACTTTTTGATTTATAAAACAAATTTATTAAGTGGTTTTATAACCACCATAAGCATAAAATAATGGAAATAGAATTGAAAAGTTCAAACATGACACTTAAATTAATAGTAAGAAAGACTTTTTCTTTTTCAGATTTTGGTCTACGAGTCAGGTAAAGTCGTATGTATGTATACTTGTACACGTATGATATTGCTTCTAATCTAAATTAATACCTATCACATTGAGAATCACTAAATAATTTGGATTCTTCACTGCTGCAGATATTTTCTTATCTTCTATTTTGTTCTTTTATAAAAGAAGCTTTTCGTTATATATTTTATATAATAAAATTTTTTCTATTCCATATTTGCCTATCGCATTTGCGATAAAAATGTGCTTCAATTAACATTTAACTGACGGGTAATGTAACACGTTATGAAAGTTTATGTTTTGCCCGATATCTATTCTTATGTCGTGTAAAAACCAAATAATAACTCAAAAATTCCCAAGACTAGTTATTAGTTAACTAATTACGCGAACGATTTTCAAGTAATTACTTTTTAAAGTAAGATAATATTCCTTTTTCCTATCGTAATGATCCGTATAGTATTAGGTTGTGCGAAAAGTTTCTTTCGTTTTATAAGGAAATAATAGACGCACAATATCTTTTGTTTTATATTAGTTTATTGAATTGCGCACGAACATAATAATAGAAATAGAACGAAATGGACCATACCTAATTCTATAAAATAATACAAAACAGAAATTGTCGTTCATCTATTATCACCAAAGGACACAACCCAGCAAACACGAAGATGGTATCCCACTGAGGATACCCACATGATAATCAAAAATTTAACCAAATGTCCAAACTGGACAAATTGTGAATGTAAAGAATTAAATAAAAAAAAAAAAGAAAACTTATTATCACCTTATGAAACGAAAGAAACTTTTCGGACAACCTAATACTATACGAAAGTCTCAGACCATCTACCAAACGGAAATGTTTTATTTTTATAAACGAATATAAAGGTATTTGATATTATTTTTAATCAGCTGTTGCTTTTTAAAAAGTGTTGTTTAGAAAAATGCTTAATTCGAAATAATTGATACGTCGAACACATCTGCTTTGGTTTCGTCGAAAACTTTGTCAAATAATTTTTCAATCAACTTATTCTATGCTATTTATTTTTAGTATTTTAAAATATCATTCAAAATATTATTAAATATTAGAATCTTCGATCAACAATTCCATTTATTAAACCTGTTCCTATAAAATTTGCGAACCAGGAAAAATTACAAAACAAGTGACACCATAAAGTGAACATCTAACGATTCGCTTTTATATAACATTATGCGGAAAAACATTTCTTAAAAATATGATCAGTTATCAATGTTAGTATTATTTTGTGGTATTAGTAGTAGTATTTTGCATAGTAATGTATAACAATTTAATAGATATATAAAAATATGCAAGGAAACATAGAATGTATATCGTAAAAATATGTAAAACGTATAAAGTATTGTAGTCGTTATGATAATTACTGAATAAAACAAATTTCTGCGCAAACTCTATTTTTCGTTTATTTCTGTTCGTAAAAATACAAAGTTGCGCATGGATCCGTAATTTAATAACAATATGATTTCCTAGTTTAATTGCAGAATATTTGCCACAAAGATCGCTGGTTCCGCGGGAATTATTAACAAATAGCAACCTGTTTGATGATGCGAAATCCGTCGATAATCGATCATCAGAAGCGCGATCGATGTAAACGGCAAGAGCAAACGTATTATCAACGGCGTAATTGCACATCTACATGATTCGAACCCTTCTCTTTCACCCGTCACGAGACCGATCTCTGTGAAAAATGTGTAGCACGCTGGAGAAAGGTTAGCCACACGGTTATTAGACACACAGAGTCAGTCTCATACGAACCGATTGCAAAACGCACGGACGGCCTTTTACAAGTGACGCAAAAACTTTTCCCCCGCATTACTTCCAATTAGCGGATTAATGACTTTGGCTTTAACGCGATCACACATGCGACCTCGCATGGGAAACCGAACTCACCAACGAGGAGGAAAGTGAAACGATTCGAGTAAAGGATCGCGACCGAATCACCCTTTGATAGAAAATTGCAATTTTACCGCCAAGTAAATCGGCCGCGTCACCTTTTTTATCGAGAAAACAGGCGATTTATAGCGAAAAATCATTCCACCGGATGAAAAAGTTCAAGGAAATTGTCAGCGTATCTTGTACGCCGGCGCGGTGCGGCGTACAAATCGAGCTATTCGAATTACGCAAGTGATTCTGAAATACCAGGAAGTCTTACCTGAATGGTATGCACAATCGTATCTGCTATCTGGTTTTCCGAATACGGAATCAGTAATGGCGTATAATCTCATCGTCGGAATCGGTCGCTTTCAGACTTTTAGCTGAACGATAGTCGTTTCGCGCGCCTTTTGCAATCGTCGTAATAACGCTATCAACCGCGACTCGATGCGTATTATGTCATTATTATTAGTACCTTTTTATTTAGTTCCTTTTTCCTTTTTAATGACGATATTTTGAAATCGTTAACGATCAAGGAAGAAATTTTCTAATATTTTATTTGCCGAATTTTCATGGTCATCTATTGTATTTTCTCATCTTGTAGTATTTAATCTCCGGCTATTAATGATACTGATTTCTTATTAATAAATATTGATAGTTCGAAATTTTATGAACAGCTCGTTATATTGATAATATCGTCGAGATATCGGTAAATTGAATTTAATTGACCGCGTAAAGTGTACACTGCCGTTCAGAAGTTTAGAACACACTCTGCTTTTTTGGGGAAACAAACTTTATCCTACATTTTTCCGAGAAATAAGAATATTATAATTATAACTGCCGTTTTTAGGCATAGTTGATCATAGTTTCGATACCGTAAAGGAATAATACTATGAACATAATAATTACGTACTTAATCCCAAGTCGCTTAAGGGAGAAGCAAAAAATGTCTATAGAATTCAAGATCATATAGCATCTTAGGGTTAAGAAAGTTATTATTTCTCGAAGTTGTAGCCTCCAAACTTTTGACTTACATTCTGCTTCAATTATTTTGTGCCGGTCATGCTATGCACCTTAGCGATATCTTAAATATACAGGGTGGTTGGTAACTGGTGGTACAAGCGAAGAAAAAAGAAGTCGAAAATGTAGAATAAAAATTTTTCGTTTGAGGCTTTGTTTTCGAGAAAATCGACTTTAAATTTTGGCTCGGTACGCGCGCGGTACGTTATAACGAATCTCACTGTAGATCGTTGTCTCGATGGAAAAATTAAAAAAAAAAATTTTTATTCTACATTTTCCATTTCTTTTTTCGAGTACAATCACCCCCTTTCCGCTTGTACCATCAGTTACCAACCACCCTGTATAACCAACATATAGAAAGTATTGTAATATCATGGACGAGGTGCCTGGGGGGGAGGGGATATCGTGCGAATTATAAACAAGCGGTTGCTCGAGGGGTCTCGAGGGGGGTATCGTGCGAATTATAAACAAGCGGTTGCTGAGCATGTGCATGATGGAGCTTAAACAAAAGATACGAGGCTAAGACAAAAGACAAAGGGTTGCTAAGGGACATAAACGAATTAACGGCAGTATGAGTTGAGAAGCCAGGGAGTGTGGATTGTGTTGTCGAGATAGTGTTGTTAGCGTTGTTGAGAGAGAGTTCAATCTGTGTTAACGAGAGTTGTAATATTAATTATAATACCTCGTTACGATTAGTTCATGTTAAATAACCATTGTTTTCTGTTTAATCCATTTATTATTAGTAAACTAATTATTATATTTACGATACTACAGTATTATTAAAATAGACTGCAGATATTTACACAACCCTATATTCTTATGAACAGAACTAAAGAAATGAGAGTCGAACAGTTCTATCTACTAAGCATTTGCTAAACATCATAATACTTTATTTTGAACGTTTCATATATTTTTGCATATCATATGCATTCTGTAGATTTTTGGAAAATTAAATTTCCTGAAATTGCACAAATACTATAGTCTATTAATGAGTTCTATTTACTAAATATTTCCTAAAGATCATAATACTTTATTTTCAACGTTTCGTATATTTTTGCATGTCATATGCATTCTGTAGATTTTTGGAACCTTAAATTTCCTGAAAATGCACAAATACTATAGTCTATTGAGAGTTCTATTTACTAAGTATTTCCTAAAAATCATAATACTTTATTTTGACCGTTTTATATATTTTTGCATATCATGTGCATTCTGTAGACTTTTGGAACCTTAAATTCCCTGAAAATGCACAAATACTATAGTCTGTTGATAAGTTCTATCTACTAAATATTTGCTAAAGATCATAATACTTTATTTTGAACGCTTCATATATTTTTGCATGTCATATGCATTCTGTAGATTTTTGGAACCTTAAGTTCCCTGAAAATGCACAAATACTATAGTCTATTAATGAGTTCTATTTACTAAGTATTTCCTAAAAATCATAATACTTTATTTTGACCGTTTTATATATTTTTGCATATCATGTGCATTCTGTAGACTTTTGGAACCTTAAATTCCCTGAAAATGCACAAATACTATAGTCTGTTGATAAGTTCTATCTACTAAGTATTTGCTAAAGATCATAATACTTTATTTTGAACGCTTCATATATTTTTGCATGCCATATGCATTCTGTAGATTTTTGGAATATTAAATTTCCTGAAAATGCACAAATACTATAGTCTATTGAGAGTTCTATTTACTAAGTATTTCCTAAAGATCATAATACTTTATTTTGAATGTTTTATATATTTTTGCATATCATATGCATTCTGTAGATTTTTGGAACCTTAAATTTCCTGAAAATGCACAAATACTATAGTCTATTGAGAGTACTATTTACTAAGTATTTCCTAAAGATCATAATACTTTATTTTGAACGCTTCATATATTTTTGCATGTCATATGCATTCTGTAGATTTTTGGAACCTTAAGTTCCCTGAAAATGCACAAATACTATAGTCTATTAATGAGTTCTATCTACTAAGTGTTTGCTAAACATCATAATACTTTATTTTGAACGTTTTATATATTTTTGCATATCATATGCATTCTGTAGATTTTTGGAATCTTAAATTTCCTGAAAATGCACTTAATACTATAGTCTATTGAGAGTTCTATTTACTAAGTATTTCCTAAAGATCATAATACTTTATTTTGAAT
>NT_176617.1:17761-22623 GCF_000188095.3 Bombus impatiens | reverse complement strand
ATATATTTTTGCATATCATATGCATTCTGTAGATTTTTGGAACCTTAAATTTCCTGAAAATGCACAAATACTATAGTCTATTGATAAGTTATCAATAATATGTATATCGGTAATTATCGATTATAATCATCGATACTATAGCATTTCCAGCGTCGACAAGCGATGAAAAACGTCGTTGCGATTTCGCATTAGTGACGTTGTTCGCATTCGACAGGTTTATGTTTCTATTTCTAATGATGTAACACGCAAGCATGTAATAGCGAGTTTGTATACTTGTCTGCATTGCATCACTAGAAATATTCATCTGCTGAATCGCACGAGGTCATCGATGTGAAATTACAACGTCACATTGCTTATTTATATGGGGTCGTAATCCTTTGATATACTCTTGCGGCTATATTTCTACGATCTTTCAAAAATTTATTTCGTTATTTCTAGTTTCATGCTTGCTAAAACTAGTTTCTGTATGTAAACTGATTGTGCTTGAAATTTAGGTATGCGTAACTTTAGATATCTATTTTCCATTTCAAAGAATAATTTTAAATTCAGTAACTTTCTTTGTATGGTAACAATACCTGAAATTACATTACTTGATTTCAAATGATTTCCAGTAACTTCACTTATATGGATACAAATTGAGAGTAAAGGCAGATTAATCTCGATACTCAACAATCTGAGTAATTCGTTGTCTAAAATAGACAGTAAACAGGAAATATTCACCACCACAATTGATTTCATCACATTATCTGGATTTTATTTAGGAAAGAACGAATTCCGTCACATTAATACAGCTTATTGGAAATAAATCAATACTATAATCTCACGTTTAGAAGCAGTGTGATTTAGTCTGCTATTGCTTTCAATGTCTCAATTTTTAATCATTTTACTTGCATTCGATTCAGTTCATTAAGTTTTAGATTTAGTGAAATAAATGATGCGACGTTGCTAAGATTTCTATTTCTAAGGATATAATACACACGTGCGTGTAATTCATTATTATATAGTGTTATTTATTGTCACTTTTTTGAAAATATTAATTTGCAGAATTATACGATGTTATCAGTTTAAAATCATAACAAGAGAAGAACATCGCGTAGCCTGATCAGCGCTACAAAAATCGCAAAATATAATAGACAGATTTTGAAGTATTTATGGGACTTTTGAAGATACAACGATACACACAATGTGTATAATACGTAAAAATATATCAAATATTTTCAATGTAAAATATTCGTTATAATATGTGATATGTGAAAGAAATCTCCGCTTTCTTTAGTTCTGTTCGCATGAATTTGAATTTGCATTTTTCTATCATCCTTTCCAAAGAATAACAGTTAAGCAGCGAATTTTTATATAAATTCATATTTATACGAACTACAATAGAGTTGTAAAATATAGAATCTAAAGAAATGTTTGTTTCACTCCTGAAATATTATAGCAAGTGTTTTACTTTGAACATTTTCTATATTTTTTATATATTATACAGGATGGTTGGTAACTGGTGATGCAAGCGGAAAGGGGTTGATTCTACGCGAAAAAAGAAGTCGAAAATATAGAATAAAAAATTTTTTTTTTAATTTTTCCATCGAGACAACGATCTACAGTGAGATCCAGTTATAACGAGACGCGATAAAGTGCACGCGTACCGAGCGAAAATTCAAAGTCGTTTTTCTCGAAAACAAAGACTCAAACGAAAAATTTTTATTCTATATTTTCGACTTCTTTTTTCGCGTAGAATCAACCCCTTTCCGCTTGCATCACCAGTTACCAACCATCCTGTATAATATATAAAAAATATAGAAAATGTTCAAAGTAAAACACTTGCTATAATATTTCAGGAGTGAAACAAACATTTCTTTAGATTCTATATTTTACAACTCTATTGTAGTTCGTATAAATATGAATTTATATAAAAATTCGCTGCTTAACTGTTATTCTTTGGAAAGGATGATAGAAAAATGCAAATTCAAATTCATGCGAACAGAACTAAAGAAAGCGGAGATTTCTTTCACATATCACATATTATAACGAATATTTTACATTGAAAATATTTGATATATTTTTACGTATTATACACATTGTGTGTATCGTTGTATCTTCAAAAGTCCCATAAATACTTCAAAATCTGTCTATTATATTTTGCGATTTTTGTAGCGCTGATCAGGCTACGCGATGTTCTTCTCTTGTTATGATTTTAAACTGATAACATCGTATAATTCTGCAAATTAATATTTTCAAAAAAGTGACAATAAATAACACTATATAATAATGAATTACACGCACGTGTGTATTATATCCTTAGAAATAGAAATCTTAGCAACGTCGCATCATTTATTTCACTAAATCTAAAACTTAATGAACTGAATCGAATGCAAGTAAAATGATTAAAAATTGAGACATTGAAAGCAATTCGTTTGAGTCTTTGTTTTCGAGAAAAACGACTTTGAATTTTCGCTCGGTACGCGTGCACTTTATCGCGTCTCGTTATAACTGGATCTCACTGTAGATCGTTGTCTCGATGGAAAAATTAAAAAAAAAATTTTTTATTCTATATTTTCGACTTCTTTTTTCGCGTAGAATCACCCCCTTTCCGCTTGTACCACCAGTTACCAACCACCCTGTATATGTCCTGGTTATTTTTGTATATCTAAATTTTCCATGTAGTTGTAAACACCTATAGCTCGATGATAGGCCTGTTTGAATTAAATTGAGCCAAACATCATTTACATTCTACATCAGACATTCTAAATAACAAACTTTCTAGAATGAAAATCTATGATCAGCTGGTGAAGGGATAGTAAATTTTTGATCGAACTCACTTGAAGTATGAGCGTCTTAAGCTCTTGATCGCTGAGAAACGCTGGCTTATAATGACCTTCCGTGTATGAGGTAACAGCGCCTAATATGGTTTTCAAGTGCTGCACAGCCATCCTCAGCACAGTCAGTTTATCGAGTTTACGAGACATCGCGTGACACATCGGTACCATCGCTGAAAGCTCGGTGATATAAGTGTTCATCTTGTCCCTTCTTCTTTTCTCGATTTCGCTGTGATTTTGCCTAGAAGATAATACGAAAGAGAAAATATTAGCATATATTCTATGATTCAGTGATTTTGAGAAAGATAGTAGTATGAATTAGGTTCGATATAGCTCTCATTACTAAATGAATTATTGCATTTTTTTATACTGATGCTTAATCCTTTTCAGTCTAATGAGATGATATAGCTGAAAGTAATTTTTAAAAACACTGCTAAATTGTTAGAGGTGTCCTAACATCACTGAAACCCATTTATACGAAGTCATGCGATTCCATGATATGAACTATGAACTATTTTAAAAACTATCTCCGATATGTGTACGTTGTTTTTGATTAAAATGAAATATAGTTAGTTTCAAAAGAAATATCCGTCTCAAACGGATTAGTTTGCAAATCCAAAGAATATCTACGGGGAAAATTATTTCTAAATCCAGATTTAAATTGAAAAATTGTATGTTTTTATAATTACTACCACAGTTCTTCGAAATAAAAACTAGAGTGTACTTATGAGTCATAAATCACAATTCGCAAGAATGATTTCCGATTCTAATTAATTATGTTGAGTGGTCAAATAAATCATTCGTGTCCATATTGTGGAATTTATTAATTCCAAAATTCTTATTACAGGCTTTTATTATTATTGCCTATAAAATAGTAATATAAAAAATTATTAAAAATCGCTTTATAAAAATTTTCTTAAAAGCCTTAACAATTAATTGAATATTCACTTCTTATACGTTATATTCACCCTCGTGATAAAGTATTATAATATAAGTTTAAACATATATATGCAGCAAGCTAAATATAATTCGAATTAATAAATTTCAAAATTTCAAAGACGTTAAAGTATTTTTCGTGCCATTTTTAAAATATCATTTCTATTCTATATTTTTTATTCCCAACATACTCTATTTCAGAAAACAACTTTGAAATCTTCGTTTACGAGTGTCGAAACTCTTGTGAATGATGTAATATGATCATTAGAAAATTATCAAGGCGAATTATTGTCGTATTAAAAATCTTATCGCGTATATATCGTAATCCTCGAGTTCTATTTCATTATTCAATCTTCACATTCGTATTATTCATTTTCCTATTGTACGTGTATTTTGTCGTAAGGTTTAGGCAGGCGTCACAAAGTTTTCTGTGTAATTCATCTGAAATTTTTTCAATGGAATTTTTATGTTTGTACAACTTTATAATTTTTATATATAGGATTCAGATTTATAAACCAGTTATAGAGAGTAACTAGTTACAAGAGCAAAATACAATGACGAGATATAAAATATAAGATATAAAATACAGGATGGTTGTTAACTGGTGATGCAAGTGGAAAGGGGGCGATCCTACGTGAAAAAAGAAGTTGAAAATATATGTCGGAGATGAAAGGAAAACCGGAGCCTTCCCTTTGCAATTTTGAGGAAGCCTTCTAATGCTTTAGCCTAGATTTTATCATAACTGTAATTAAGCAATTGTCATTTGTAATTGTTTGATATTTGTGAAAGCGAAAGTGGGTTCGAGGTGACAACTGGTCGCCGAACGTAGCCACGGTCACGGGATAAACGTTTTGCCTGACGAAGGTGTGGATCGGTTGTATCGTTCTCCCTAGAAATCACATAGAATTGTACTTTAGAGATGTCGATATAATGGGACACACGTTGTATTAGGAATCAATCTCCAGACAGAAACTGCCTAGCAACGGCGTTTGGATCTTTCTCGATGTTTCCAAAGAGTATACAACAAACTTTTGACAGAAATTGCCTAGCAACAACGATTGGAACCTTCTCGATGCCTCCAGCGAGCATATAACAAACAAATGCAGTCGT
>NT_176617.1:2744-17417 GCF_000188095.3 Bombus impatiens | reverse complement strand
TTCATCAGATATTCATTCGTGTGATCGCCTTGGAAAGTGATACATCGAGCAATTTACCGAGTGTCTCAGCAATCGTATTTTTGTGTTTAAAATTATTCTACGCATAGTAAAGAGTTATTCCGTTGACCGTGGATTCGTTTGAACCCCGGAACATTGTTAATAGCGTTAATTAAATTCATTATTCGTAAAACCTATTAATCGTTAATCTCATTTTTTTTCGTTAAATTTATTATTCGTAAGACATATTATTTGTTACTCTTATTATTCGTTAAACTTATTATTCTTTAATCTAATTATTAGTTAAACTTATCGTCTGTTAATCTTATCATTCATTAAACTCAATATTCATAATATTAATATTTTGTAAAATCTTGTATATTCGCGTAAATATAATCTCTGTCTCGTAAAACGATGGCTAACTCAAACGAAGAATCGTTACGCGCCTTAAATCCTAATGATAACCCGACATATAGAACAAAAAATTCTTTTTATTTCTTTTTTAATTTTTTTTAAAATTTACAGTGAGATCCGTTATAACAAGACGAGATAAAGTGCACGCGTACCGAGTGAAAATCCAAAGTCGATTTTCTCGAAAACAAAGCCTCGAACGAAAAATTTTTATTCTATATTTTCGACTTCTTTTTTCGCGTAGAATCACCCTCTTTCCGCTTGTACCACCAGTTACCAACCACCCTGTATAATAATAGTAACATTATAATAATAATATAATAATATAACACTGTATAATAATATATATATAATAATATAAATATAACAGTATAATATGTACATAACAGTATATAAATAATATATATAATAATATAAATATAACAGTATAATAATAGTACACATTCGTCACTCTCCTGTCTTCGTCGTTCGAGTACACCTGCGTCTTAAAAACAAAAGAAACAAATGTTCGAACGACGTCTTCTACATCCACAGACGCGCATAATCTATATTCTTCTATAATTCTTATTACTTAAACCTGTTAATAGTTTCTAAAAGTTCTTGCTACATAAGTATAGAATTTTATATTTCGGTTATTATGTTTCTTACGAAGCCAAACAAATGTCCTAATATTTATGAACGTGAATGTACGTATATTTTCAACATCCAAGAATCTAGTAAGAAGAAACACCAAAATGTAAGAAACTCCTCGCGATAGTTGATCCGTCAATGAGGAAAAAATCGCACGAGGTCATTGGTACATTAAATTTCTCGTTCTTCTTCCTCGTAAGCCTCTGTCGTCTTCTTCAGAGTCGTGACCCGTCTCACGGCGAATAAATTATAAAGGCGATTCAGCTAATAAATGGCGCTTTTGTGAGCGAACATCGGTGATTTGTCTAACAGGAATTCGCATTCATGTCCTGTAGCGATCAATTGCCGAGCGGAAGTCGCGGCTACAAGAAACCAGTTTTGGTTTACGGGTCGCGCGCCGCTTTATTAATTTAAAAAACATGCGATCATTGTAATGTCCTGGACTATAAGCTCGGTCAACAGTCGCGTATAACACATTTTAATATGATTTTAATCCTTGTCTAGGTATCGATTAAGCTTCGTTTCTCACTCTTACGTTCTTACGCAACCATGTTTACTTACATCATGTAATCATCATTGCGAGAGAGAAAGTTAATTAATAATTGATTCTCTTGTTAGTGGTTAAAGATTCAGGGAAATTAAAGGCATCTTCTAATGGTTCCTGTTCCTCCTTGGGTATTTTACTTCTTATTCGTAAATTTTGATAACATTTAAGAGTCTATAATGTATTATCGTGCTTATGATTAGCTTATCGTACATTGGTATTTTGTTTCTTCATGATATATGTATATATAAAAGGTATCCAACTAGCCTAAGAGTATTAAATAGGATGATGTACAAATTAGCATCATTACAGATTTAAATAGTACCACTAAAGTTAGATATCTTTTGTTTCAACAACTTTTTGTACTTTGCGTAATTGTAATAAGTACAGAACACACAAGAACCACATCTAGGGAGGTTTTAAGCAAGTAATTTATGCATACGTTCTGTCAATTATCTCAGTGGATCAATGAATTTAAAGAAATTTTTTTTCTGTGCATAATAAATTATGCAAAAACCATTTGTTTAGCTCTTAATTGGGTATCATCTATTTGGCATATATGTTGGATTGTCGGATAAGTTTTGCATCTTTTCTAGTGTGAATTATAAACTTTATTCCAACACTTTGTAACAAGAGAATTAAACTAAATATGTACTATTCTGTTCGATAATCTTCTACTATGTATTAAGTAACGCCATTATTATATCCATGTAAAATTTTTGTAGTTTCTGCGTAAAAACGTGAAAGGCTTCAGACTTATCCGACAAAGCAATATCTTATAATGTTATGTACTAGATGCGTTAATATCTCATAATATAGTTATATTACATACCCATACATATATCCATATAAATATACGTATTATACATGTATTATACTAAAATAATAGTATCATATATATAATAATATAATATATAATAATAATAATATCAATGATGGCATTATATATGATTCACTATCCATCGTTATAGTTAAAGTTTTATTATTTTATATTTGTTTGTGTATAAATCGAGGATCAGTTTAAGATCATATAAGAGAAAGCATCTAGCAAAAATTGATACACGTAAAAAGAAAAGTCAATTTACATATATCCTCAATGATATCTAATGATATGATCTATGAACAAAATGACCTTTACATGATATAAACCAATTTACATTACAAATATAAATAGTTTTTGTAATAACCAGTTACACTCATGCCGTCATAATGTTATGATATCAACTTGAATAATCTATGATTAATAATTTATATATTTTTTATCTCGTTGTTTGATACTTTAAATTAATTTTTTAATCATAATTTCGTTACATGCGTATGTGTTTGTTTAACATGTTTAACGCGGAGTTGATTTCAGTTGATCTTTTATTCATGCGGATCACATTTTAAATTAAAAATTCTTTGATTAAATAGTATATATTTAAATTACACTAAAATATGTAATGAAATATATAATTAATGTTGTAATTGCCACAATATAGAAATACATGAAATATCACAATTTTGCATATTGAGGGTAGTTTCGTTTATCTGTCATACGATGTAACTGACGTGAATAGAAAATCTTTCAACACCACTTTGAAAATGTTCGAAAATGTGTATTAAAATGACGAAGAATTCAAAATGAACCTTATAGATATAAAGAATAATCATCTCTTCGCCTACGAGTACTTTTACTGTTTTATGGGATATAAGTATTAGAAATTTGAATAACGTATAATGACATTTAGAATGTGAAATTTATAGTACCTATTATATTTGACATTATTCACTGTTAAAAGACTAAAATTCATCTTGTCACTATATATTTATCTTTCATGCATATTTCCTAGCGTTGTAGAAATTTCATTATAAACTTGACTGTGTCATTTAGCGACGATATCGACATTCACAAATCCTGTGAAAGCTAGTAGATGCAATATGTCCTACGATTTCTCCAACGAAGATCGGACACACAGGGAAATATTTTATATTACATATTCGAAAATAGCTTAAACGCAACAGAAATCATATTGTATACTTGTCGTAGCATAAACAGTTTGCGCACAAAACAAAGAATACTAATTTGCCGAATCTCTCCTAAATTTAATTTTTTCATTCAACATCACTTGAAGGCTATGATGTCGTAGATTGTTGAATTTATCTTGATATACGCTACATAGGATGGGAGATGTAGGGACAACGGGCCTTTCTTTTTTTTCTTTTGGAATTTTGGGAAGACCCCCGATACTTTGGTCTAAACTATTTATTATAGCTGTACTTAAATAACAGAAATTAGAAGTAGTAGTTGTGATACGATCTGATTATGTTTGCCCGAGATTTGCGACAGTGGGCTTGGGCTCGAGGTGACACAACTGGTCGCCAAACGTAGCCACGGTCACGGGAGGAACGTTTTACTTAACAGAAGAAGTACCAATATCGAGGGACACACGCTGTATTAACAAACAAGCTCCGGGCAGGAGCAATGTCAGCTCTACGCGGGTCTGCCTAGTAACGGCGCCTGAAATTTTGTCGATATGCCCGGTCAATATGCAATTGACAAATGTGATCGTATGAGTCTTTTATTCTTGTGATCACCTTGGAGAGTTTGCACACATCGTCTTGTCAGTGAGTCAGAAAAATACCGTGCGTTACAGCTAACGTCACTTTGCGTTTCAAAATATATTCAATTGTACAAAGAGTTTTCCCGTTGACCGTGGATTCGTTATTGAACCTAAGAACATTGTGTTTGACATCAAGAGTGTCTAATCATCACGGTTAATTGTCAAACTCTGTTAGATCAACATTTGTACTTATAATTGTAAATATAATCTCCATTGAACAACGATGGCTTGTCTTAATGAAGATACGTTACACGCTTCTAAGTCTAATGCCAACCCGACAGATATTCCTCTTTTTGTCCATGGACCCTTTAAATGAAATATGTCGATGATCTTAAAAATTCGGAAAAAATAGCTTTGAAAGAAAGAAATCACGAATTACAATATTAGTCGTTCTGGATCAAACAACTTTACCATGGAACAATATTATGATAAACACAAATTTGGTGCAGATGAACGTGCCTCGGAGATCTCTAAGTGATGATCGTTTTTTCAAATGAAACTAAGTATATTCATTAATCTATAATATGTTGATCTTTGAAACTTACCTTCGTTAAACATTTTCCAAAGTTTGCATTCGAAAGGACTTCCACCTTTTCGAAAATTACATATCTAATCTGTTGGCAGGCGTCCCTAATGCGTGCCTTTAAATTCCCTCTGAATAAGGAGAAGTGAAATTTCATTTCCACAAAGGTTTCCAGATCTAACATCTTAGATTTTTCCTTCTGAGGCTTTATACAAGAAAAAGTATATCGAGAGGAACCTACTACTCCCGACAATATGAATGATCGCATACATCGTTCTTGAGATGTGCAACTTTTGAGAGGATATCATTTAAGGATAGAATAAATCACCGTGTTAATGCCCAAGACTGTCCTTTCGAATGCTGGAGAACAATTTTAAAAATGTTTAACGAAGATAAGTTTTGAATGGCAATGAATGGTCTTGCATGACTTACAAAGACCAACGTGTTATAGATCAATGAATTTGTCTCAGAATCAGCTATATAATTGGTTAAATGAAAGCATATAGTTCCATTTGAAAAAACAGAGGTCACCCAGAGATTTCGGAAGCACCTCCATCTACACTTGTCTTTATCGTAAGATGTTCCCCCTGAAACAGAACAAATTCTACGTGAAACATTTTTTTGAATAACGACTAGTTTGAGATAATTGCGTGAATGAATAAAAATGAGACACGCTGTATGCAGAGTATATATGAAAGTCAAGGATGAGCTCTAGGAGCATCTAGTACTCATCAAAGCAAACAAAAAAATCTTAATCTTAAATAATCTTAATAAACATTTAAAATCTTAATAAACACACCATAGAAATCATTAGTTTCAGAACATAAACATAGGAATATAGAGACCAGCAATAATTGAGGGGTCGAAGTCCTTTCCGGGGATGGGGGCATGGTAGTTTCTTATTGCGCAGGTGCAATCTTATTTTCATCGAGTAAGAGCGACTAGTAGTCGACTGCTAACTGGTTTATTTCCTCCTTTTGTCATATATCATTTTAAGTCAGTTTAACAGCGCGTCACTGAGTATGCGACATATATGTAATAAACTAATTTTATTTAAAGGTCAATAAATATAATAAATAATAAAATCGATAAAAAGTTTTGTTTAGAAAATTATTAATTATTACATATTATTAATACATCGTACTCACTTTATGCAATAGATATTAACAGTTTTACGGTTTATTAAAAAATGTATTATCAGTATAGTTATGAATTTAGGTAATTAAATTAACATCTTATAACACAATTTTTAATATTCATTATAAATCTGTGACCAACGTTTACTTTCACGGTGATAAGTTATATATTGTTATAAAATTCGTTAGATCAAATCCTTATCAAAATATTTACTTATGTTAGTTTAGTTATATTAGCATATTAAAATAATGTTGCAAAACTTACTTAATCCATTGAGCAGTCGCAAAACTAAGTACCAAGCGAAAATTATAAAAACTTTTCATATGTACAGATTTCAGGTTTTAACCATTCGTAATTGTAAACAAATTAATTTGAAACTTGAAGCCTGAATATTTTGAAATTTCGCGAATTAATCTCGGATCTCATGGCCGTGTTTCCCACTCGCTGGAAATGATTTCACATCTCTCCTTTAAAGTACAGGTTTATGGTCGGTCCCTATATTTCTATATCTATAATTTCCATGTTTCAGAATTACGAGTTGCCTAGTGTATACAAGTACAGTATATAGTAAACTGGTTACTTCGTTAAATGAGTTAATATAATTCGAATCGAACTGCTGCCAAGAGATAAGAGGAATGCCGAAGATCTTTCAACGCGTTCATGCTGCTATGAGGGAACGAGCTAAAGTGTTGAAACGAACGAAGGACATATTGAATGTATGCTGTGAAGGTAATGTCTTAGTGACAAAAACATCTTGAAACAGCGAGTCTAATCGTTTTTAAATCCACGTATATTAAGATTCTTTTTCTTGTGTATGATGAGTACATGCTCGTAAATTTTGTCCCCAACTTTTATACACAGCCAGTATTTGTGTATTTGGTATTTTTTTATGACATACAAATATAATATATATAAATATACGCAATTGTCTAAAAACCACACGTATATTTATCTATCAGTTAATAATAATAATATAAGAGCAAGAATAAATGAAATATACGATTTTAAACTTTTAGCCTTAATCGACTAATGATTTGGTTAACTGGCTGTACTATTTACTATTAATAAACTTACTACAGAGCAAAATGGCTGTTTAAATATTCCCAA
The DNA here is from genome assembly GCF_000188095.3 of Bombus impatiens. Classification (NCBI taxonomy): domain Eukaryota; kingdom Metazoa; phylum Arthropoda; class Insecta; order Hymenoptera; family Apidae; genus Bombus; species Bombus impatiens. Next base: position 10,465 of record NT_176617.1, on the reverse strand, counting down.
GATAGAAGATAAACTGCGCTGTCACTTTTTGTCGTCTTTCTAATCTACGTTGGCGTACATTGGATTAATGATGTCGTCAATGAAGCCAGAGTAAAGAATCAAGGCAGGTCAAGGTGGCACTCGCCTTGGCAATACCTGACATAATACTACATAACCGCTGACCAAGATTAAACTTTGTACCATAATGAGGTTTCTTGCTACGTTGAAACCAACTCGTGCATGCTTTACGTATTCCCCTTAGCCCCTAACTTATCATACTTTTCGAGTATATACATATAATAGGATCTTGATTATTAACCCCTTCCCGTACTTTATCGAGTCAGGCTCGCGATGAAGATTTTGGCCCAAACATAAATATCGCCAGTCTGACTCGCGACCAGATATTTGGGCCAAACGTAAACATAACAAGCCGAGCTCGCGGACTGTTTTTTTGCCCGTTACGATCGTCACTGAATGTTAGTGCCCTGTCAGTGCCTCATGACAGTTAGTCACGATTCTTATCGTTGCTGTCACGAAGCAGTCCAATAATTAAAATTTAAGAAACCCCTTCAAAGTGGGAGATACAAAAGTGTTAAATGAAGACAGTGATAACGAATCCTGTGATAGTGACGTGATTATGCCAGTCGCAAAGCGTGTAAGGCGTATGATTATACATGAGAGTAGCGAAGAGGAAAGTACGACACGACAATCATGGATTTGGTAAAAAATAAAAAACACACCGATAGCTTGGAAGTATTCTGAACATCATGGAACAAAAGTGTCTGTCTTAAATAATGTAAGCGACGATCCAAGAATACTAGACCTATTCTTTATTACATTTGATAACAAGTTTTGTGAAGTATTGCGACTGTTTACGAGCATCAGTCTGGTCTGTTTAGCGCGCGTCGATGTCTACCGCTTGGGTCCGAGTTTCGTCGAACTAAATGGCACGGGAAGGGGTTAAAATACATTTTACCGGAATGATGAATTATCGGAATATCGAAATGGAAAATTTGAGGTTGTCTCTTATAAAACGATAATAGGCAATGAAAGGAATTATTACAGTTTTGTTCGATAGCTCTTGTTCCTAATAAATATCAATATTTATAAAATAATTGATAATAAATATTTGTCTCTTCCATAGAAATTCGTTATTCGATTATCTGAATAGCGATTAACAGAAAATTTAGGGATGGTCCCTTATAAGGATATAATTTTAATATAATCTTAAAAGGATAATATGAAATTGCGAAACAAGGAAGGAGTTATTACATTTTTATTCAACAGTTGTCGTGCCTTTTGAATATTAATATTTTTAAAATAAATTAAAATAAATATCTTTAATTGCCTCTTGCATGGAAACAAAATGTGTCGAACAGCGCAGGCCATAAGTAGCTCGGGTAATGCAGGTTCTACTAAACTTTCACTGGATAGAATGCGCGGATCGTAATAAGGATAGTAACTTTACATAATATTTGCTTCTTTTCTCATCATTTACAACCGCATTAACCGTTTGCACAAGTTGTTAGCGATGAAAAGGAATGAGAAGTTAGTATTACAAATTATTATATCATTTAGTAATCTATATCGATTAAAGCAGAGCTGGACAAATTTGACTATCTAAATATCTTTCTATTTATGAAATTCGTATAGCTTGTTAGATATTCTCGTTATACTTTACTTACTTTTTGCTATCGTCGTTTGTGCGAACAGATTTGGCATCGTCTCCCGTGTCGTCCAATAAATCACTACTGTCGCTGAAACAGAAAGTGCAACGTTGATTGTAAAAATATCGTTTGAAACTTTTATCAGAAAAGTATGTCGGTGTGTAAATTAATTTCATGGCCTTTTCAAGCCAAATTTAAATTTTTAACTATTTAATTTTAACTATTTAAAAATTTAAAACTATTTAAAACTATTTAAAAACTATTTTAAACTATTTAAAAATTTAAAAATTTAATTTTAACTATTTAATTATAAAATTCGTTTAACTAAATTACATTAAATTTAATTAGCAAAGTAAATTTTATTGCTTATCTGTTATAAGGCATGTAGTGGTAAAATGATAGATAGTGCTGCTTTAAAATCATTGTGAGATGGAAAATCTTTGAATCTAAATCATCGTCCAAGATAGATAAATGATGACATTGAAATTAATTTATTATATATTTATTTATTTTTATTTATTTTATAAAATATAAATAAAATATAGTATCCTGATGTATGTTTAATATTAGAATATCAAACATATTAGTATAAGATTTATTGTTACTCTTATACTAGATATATCGTTATTTTAATTAATTAGTGATCATAGGAAAAATTGACTGATTCGGTTTTTAGTTTTGTTTTCACTCTATGAGTGTGAAATAATATAGTGAAATAATAATTGATGAAGACCTACTCGAGTCCTGAGACGTCGAAACACCAGGAAACCAAGTATATACTGAATCAATTTCTTCGGCGTGTACACCTCAAAAGGGGCGTTACCCCTTTTGATGTAAAATTTCACCAAGTTTAGTTTGTGTACAGCTTCGTCGTAGAAACTTCAAGAGGCACGCATAATTTTCATACCTTTATTACGAAGAGTCTTTAATTCGTTTCTAAATACATTATTCTATCTCAAATTATATATTGCTTACAAAATGGAACACATCTTTTGCTTGTAATATATAATTTAATTACACTCGGTCTACATCGAATGAAGTTAAACATGAATTTGGACAATTTCAAAATTGTATAGGTATCTGAACTTAAATTAAAATTTTCCTATACATAAATCGATCTAATTCAATAAGATTCAAGCAAAAGAATAATGTGCAAACACATTAATGTAGTTTTGTCGAGATATAGAAGATATATATAAAAGCCCACTATCCAAAAACAAATTTTCATCGTTTATACAAAGTAGCTTATTATAAACATTAGAGTGCAGATAGATATTTCTGCATTTTTTAGCCATTTATAGACGCAGAAATATAAGAAACACGCATAATATACGAAACTATATAAAATACCGAAAATATGGTATTCGTTGTAATACATATTTAGCGACTGAAACAAATGTTTGCTTGGATCCCATTGCTGTAGGTTGTATTTGCAAAAATATGAATCTGTCTAAATATCCACAGTCTGGTTATTATACTGCTATAAATATTTGAATTCCTTCAAAGTCCACAATATCGTATCACCTAAATGAATGAAGAGAAAATAATGAAAAAGATATTAAACTAATTCATAATAAATCAAACGAATTGCGTTGAAAATAAATTGCAAATGTCGAACGGTGTTGCGTGTGTAATAATGGTGTGTAATTTAATCAAATCTAATCTAATACAAAATAATTGCCTCAAATGCAAAACAAAATATATAACTTCTATGTAGAAGAAATGTTTAATACTATGGGAAGTATTGGAAAATCTAAAGCACTGCTGATCAAAAGGAAGCTTTGTTCTGATTTTGTCCAAGGTTTCGACTTCATGGTTCATGAACTCTCTTAAACACGCGAAATTGGATAGATTCCGGTCAGAGGTAGCACAACCGTGCTGGTGACTAAAGGCAATTTCGACTAGCCATATCCCGAGAGACGCAAATCTTCGGTTCTGTTAATGATTAAGTTAACCCTTTGAGCGGGTAACCGACACCTTGATTGGTAATTACTTGGAGTTGCGTTCGTTTAACGGGAATGTCAAAGCGGAAGCAGGAGGGTGAAACAGGCCAGAAAGATGTTTGTAGATGGAAATATCACTCTTGAATACATTTAGGTGGCTTCGTTTCAACGTATTCTCCATGGGTGGCAGGTTAATATGTGTAATAGTTCAATACGCTGTACGACTTCCACTTACGTCTATAGTGAAACTGGCTTCGTACGGAACAAAGTGGTTCTCTTATATTTGATTCTTTTGGGTGTCTTGCTTTGATCATATCAATTCGGTATAATGCTACCAAGGCTTACTATTATGGCGGAAAAATATTATTTTTGTTCCATATTTTTTGAATTCCTCTAGAATTTAAAAATTGTATATTCATTTCCGCGTCATAAAACAATATCTTTTATTTTAAAATCTGAAATTTTAATATCTATGTACATGATTATGAAGTGTATCTAGTGTAAGACATATTTTGTATGAGTTAGATACATTGTTCTATGTTATTTCACTTGATTCCATTAAAGTTTCAATTTCATAACAGTGCGTATGAGACTGATTTGATACAAACGATACAAACGTGGAAAACTAAATTTCGTGTATTTAATGTATCATTTTGAGTCATGGTACATAGATAAAATCCTTATTATCAACTGTTAAGTAATCAGAACATCTGCAATATTTTATTTGTCGGGTTTTTTCGGGTTGGCGCTAGTTTTAGGGGCGCGTTGCGTATCTTCAATAGGACAAGCTATCGTAGTTGTTTAATGGAGATTATATTTACAATTATATGTACAAATGTTGATCTAACAGAGTTTGACAATTAAACGTGGTGATTAGACACTTTTAATGTCAAAGACAATGTTCTTAGGTTCAAACGAATTCACGGTCAACGGGAAAACTCTTTGTACAATTGAATATATTTTGAAACGCAAAGTGACGTTAGCTGCGACGCACGGTATCTTCCTGACTCACTGACAAGACGATGCGTGCAAACTCTCCAAGGTGATCACAAGAATAAAAGACTCATACGATCACATTCGTCAATTGCATATTGACCGGGGATATCGACAAAATTCCAGGCGTCGTTACTAGGCAGACCCGCGTAGAGCTGACATTGCTCCTGCCCGGGGGTTGATTGTTAATACAACGCGTGTCCCTCGATATTGGTACTTCTTCTGTTAGGTAAAAACGTTCGTCCCGTGACCGTGGCTACGTTTGGCGACCAGTTGTGTCAACTCGAGCCCAAGCCCACTGTCGCAAATCTCGGGCAAACGTAATCGGATCGTATCTCAACAACTACTTCTAAGTTCTATTATTTAAGTAAAGCTATAATGAATAGTTTAGACCAAAGCATTGGGAATGTTACAAAAATTCCCTACATCTTCGACATATCAATACGGTCGATTATAGGATACGACAAATACATGTACTCGGTGGAACAGATGTTCTTAGGAAGCTCCTTATCCTGTAAAATTTTAAAGAGAAATTTCAAGTTTTCTTATCTAATGCATCCAAAGAAATCGCTTCAAAGGAATTTACGTGAAATATTTAATATGAAAAATATATATTGCTATGAATATTTGTAGCCTACTAGTAATCGAAAACATTCGGGGCAATAGCTTGATAAAGATGAACATGCAAAATATACAGGGTGGTTGGTAACTGGTGGTACAAGCGGAAAGGGGTGATCCTACGCGAAAAAAGAAGTCGAAAATATACAATAAAAATTTTTTTTTAATTTTTCCATCGAGACAACGATCTACAGTGAGATTCGTTATAACGTACCTCCAGCGTACCGAGCGAAAATTCAAAGTCGATTTTCTCGAAAACAAAGCCTCAAACGAAAAATTTTTATTCCATATTTTCGACTTCTTTTTTCGCGTAGAATCATCCCCTTTCCGCTTGTACCACCAGTTACCAACCACCCTGTATATCAGAATCATTGCTTCATTCCAAGAAGATAATAAGTAGTGATTCGTAGAATCACTTGAATCACTTACGATGCTGACGTATAATTACGGTAGAAATCCAAATTAGTGAACAAATGAAAATTAATGCTGTTATACAATAATGCAAAAGCTTGTGTAATGAAAATGAGGTAATTATTGAGGATAAGGGCAGCCTTACCGACCTGAACGTTCTTGAAATATGCTGACGAAGTCTTCAAGGCTTCACCTATTTCACCAGCAACACTTGTTCTTGAAAAATATTCCAGGAATAACAATTGCTCACGAAAGTATTGAAAATAGAATAGAGAAAGAAAGAAATAACGAATACAACAGAACTCTCGAAGCTACTGCAATCACAAGAAGCACTCTCGGTATGTGAACGAAGAAAAAAGCCAACTTTGAAGTAAGAAATGAATTATACATATCGAAAAATGATAATTAATAGATCACCAGATAAATTCTATCATCTATCGATCACCAGAGAAATCAAGAAGAAAATCGTCACGTATAATTCTTTAAACGTCCTTTAAATCGATTATTAGAATTTCAAGTTCGTGTTGTAAGTTTAGTACAAAGCATTATAAAAAAGGCACAAATGAACGCCAACGTGATATATCGCCATTGTTAATTATCAATACAAGGACTGAACCTGTCGAAAATCAGGATTCCGATTAATCAACTATAGGTATGCTTCGACTACCTGATTAATTATTGTATACACTTTAAAACTTTACTTTGCACAGTTACTTTAAAACTCAGAGCTCTAATACGGTATCCTAATCGTTAGATATTAAGTTAGAATAATACTTTCTGGGGGTTTTTGAGGTTGCCGAAAATAAGCGTCGTTTTTCACGGAAATAAAGCGTAGAACATTTCGATGAACTTATTGACATGTGACGTCCTCGTGGATTTTGACGACACCTTTTTTAAAAGTCGGTGCTCTGAACCTGCTGTATGGCTTACTCTGTACGCATTTGAATTTTGAGTGTCGGATTAAGTATGGATCGTTTTTTATTTTCTAACCGCCGTAGTATGAGGCGGCGGGGTTAGGCTGCGATCATACAGAGCACGGTAAACGATAAGCTGTAAGCGGCAAAATTGGCGTTTGGAGTATTGACACTGGCTGTGCCATTACTTGTTTTGCCGCTCACGGATTTTGGCAATTAAAACCTTTGTCGGCGAAATGTTCATAAGGCGAAATTTTCAAAACCTCAAAAAATGTTCATCTCCGTGAAAAATGACTCGCATTTTCGGCTTTAGCTACCTATGTGAAAAGACACGTTTAGACACTACACTTTAGAGACGCTATACTTTATCCAAAATTAGCATTAATTACAAAAGTTATTTACCTTAAGCATGCTATTATACATTGCATACATTGCAAAAATTCATGTTTATTGTGAATAATGTACTTAGTGAAAATCTGTATTTTCTGGACTCAATAAACTCCCTTGTAAAAAAAAAATACTACAGATATTTATGTGTATCGATGTTTTTGTGGACATAACTAAAGAAATGGAACCCAAGCAAAGTTTTGTCTCACCTACTAAATACTACAACGAGTATTTTATTTTCGATATTTTGTGTATTTCTGCAGATTATATGGATTCGGATTAAATGGACTAAAACTTATTATGGATTATATGGATTCGGATTAAAAAGATTATACGGACGGATATACTATGGATTATAGGGATTATACGGATGTAACTTTGCATCTTTAAATTTCCCATTTCGCAAATACATAAAAATTCGCTAAATCCAGTCTAATAAAAATGAACGAAATCGATTAACTTACTGGCAGGAGAGCTTCCGTTTTCTGGAAACGGCGACGAATTCATCGGAAGTATCGGTGGTATTTGGTCCATGGCTAGGAGTGGTGGATGCGCTGCGTTGATGATGATGCTGATGATGGTGGTGGTGACGGTGGTAGTGATGGCCGGGGGCGGGTGCCTGGTCGGGGACCATCGTCGAGGGTGTCTCCATGTGCTGGGGCGGTTCAGCCCCCGTTACGATCTGCGGGGTGGTGTCGTTGGAGGTGGTGGTGGTAGTGGTGATGGTAATGGTGGTAACGCCAGTGGTGCTGGGGGTGGCGGTAGTTGTGTTGTTGCTGTTGCTGGCGGGGGTTGGAGTCAGGCTGAGA
>NT_176617.1:0-1882 GCF_000188095.3 Bombus impatiens | reverse complement strand
CCCCCCCCCCCGCCGAGGCGGTGGTTACTTCTCCCACCCCCGATCCCGTACCTATGTCGCCGAAGTAAACCGTGGAACACGAACTTCTGGAAAAACGATAAATCTCAGATTCATTTTATATTCTTTGCTAAGATATCGTTAGTTTTATTTGCTTGGAACATATTCATCCAACGCTCAATGAAATGAGCGTGGAAAAAACTGACACCGATAAAAGCTTGGATCTTTGTTTTAATTACAAGTTTAACGTTACATGCACCTTCCAAGCGTATTTGGTGACTACGGTGAGAATAATCAGCAGAACACACTATAATCAGTAGTAAAATCCAATGTCATTTAGAAAAGTTAGAACCTTTTCTTTGCAGTACGTTTACTAAATTTGGTAAGTCATATTTCGTGTTCTTTGCACTTAATACGTTATAAAGTTCATTTTGATATCGTTTCATCTCAATAAATTAAGTGGCTCCTTGTTTACGTTCACCATACGTTTGACATACATCTTTTCTCAAGGTTACGCACACACGAAGATCTAATAATGTATTGTAAAAACCGAGCGACTTTGTAAATACAAGCCTGAGTATTCTCTCTTCGTATTTTCGGTTTTTCTTTTAATTAGATCGTGAATGTTTATTTAAATTTATAGTTTTATAGCAGTAAGTAAAGAAATAAAACGTAAAGTAAAATAAAAAATAAAAGTAAAACAAATAATAAAAGAATAGAAAATTCATTCATCTATTAGATATAGTAATGTATATTGTAATGTATATTATAATGCATAATATTTTGAATATTTTATATAGTTGCGTATATTATATACATTCTATGTATCTTTATATTGAAATTGTTGATAACTGAATATATGTTTACGCATACGCATAGTGAAAAGCAAATAAACAGACAACAGTTTATTTTCGTCTAAAACACATAGCTAAAAGCTTACGTTCTGTATGAGACTAGTTAGTATACAGGTATTGGATAATACGAAACATCGCATCGTTTCAAAAGTATTTTTATGCTAACCACGATTTCCTGTTTATTTCGAATTTAAAATAGTTTTAAAATAGCGAAAAATGTTACGAGTCACTGCAATATGCCTGCACCTAAATAATTCTTTTATGGATTCATATTTACATTTTAAATTATAAATGTGATAGGATGTTTCCCCGTTTACACCGATGATAATGGAAAGTACATTGCATATGAATATTGCAGATAATGATTGTATGTTCACTTCTAGAAATTCCACTGCAGTCGATGACCTGTGACCCTTCATTATGTTTCTTTCAATTCTTCGAGCCTAAAACTTGGACTACAGTAGACGCAAGACGCAAGATAAGATATAGACTACGTTTCAGCGAGTATGATAAAGTGCGCTCCATGTGGGTACTTATCTATTTTTATATTTGTATATTTTCCAATTAATAAAGCATAGAAGCTTTATTAATTAAGGTTGAGATGATTTGTATTAAGTTTTTTAAAAGAGTTCAATGTTTACAGCTATTTGTTTCTTCGCAAAGTAAAGATAAATAATAACAAATGAATTTGTTGAAAATGACAACGTGAGTTCGTGCTCGCCACCCATTTGCAGATGCGTTAGTTATAAGAAATAGTAACTAGAAGATAATCCTAGTTACAATCGATAGATTTAATCGATAGGCTTAAGATGCTTTTTCGTTTTTATCCCTAGTTTTTGTAAGCGCGTGCAATAAAGGCTTTTTTCGCTCACAACGGTGTGATAGATTAATCCATTCAATAAAATAATAACTATTCTGATCTTACCTCTGAGTATAGAAATAATAACAAGGTTATGTGAAAATACAATTTTTGAATCAATATACGATTGACTAAATTTTTTAAAATGCTTTTAATTATATAGTAATCTACA
>NT_176616.1:2773016-2909603 GCF_000188095.3 Bombus impatiens | reverse complement strand
GGGACGAGGAAGGAAAAGAAAGGACATAACACGAGCGCGGCAGAAGGATGAAGGGACGAGAATTGGCGCGGCATAAATTATTAGGCGCACTTTTAACGATTTTTCAAGCAACGATTAACCGTGAAGGGACGGTTCGATAATTTGCGGTCACAGTCACATTTAAATCACGTACCTGCCTTGAGAAAAGGGCAGTGTACGCGAAAGCAAGTGTACAGAGTTTTTATCGTTATTACTAACGCGAGAAGAAGCAGGGTACTGGAGATGAAGAAGAAGAAAAAAAAGAAGAAGAGGAAGATGGAAAAGTACGAGCTTTCGTTATCGCCAATCCAATAAATATCGGGGAGAGCAACGAAGTAGGCGCCTAATCCCCTATAACTCCGACTTGTCCGTATCTTCGGTTGAAAAGTATTATATGTAGGAACTTGAAAGAGCGGCGAATAGTTTCCGAGAAGGAACCGGCACACGGAGAGGAAGAGGAGGTTACAGAGCCGCGTATAAAGACAGAAATGCTTATAAAGACAGAAATGCCCGCGTGAAAAAGCGTCGTCCTTGGGTTGGTTCGCGTGCGAATCGTCCGCTTGGATTTCGGTTCGTGTTCTCCATTTGAGGCCATAGGGCGAGGAGGCAAGCTCCGCGAGGTCATACGCGTGACATATACACGCGTGGACGTTCGGAGCGTGGAGGGCTATACGAAGCCGGCAGATGCCGGCGGTGGTCTGCCAATGGTCCCGCAATATTTCGGGAATAGATGCATCGTTGCAATCAAATGGAAATTACGTAACGATAACAGAATATTGAAAGTAAAGCGAAAATGGGAAATTTTCTCATCGAAAAAAGATGTATCATCCTTTTATCGCGATTTCACGAAAAGCTGACTCAACTATCTACTGGTACTTCGTTAACAACTTATGCAATTAGATTACGGTTCTGCGAATCCGTTACTGTACGACCAGCAATTTTTTGATCACTATAAGCAAATAAAAAGTAAAAAAATAATTATCGGCATTACAAAAGAAATATCGAGAATAATTATAATTGGCTGCGTAATAGAATGGGAGAATGGAACGCAGGGTTGCGATTAGCTCAACGATCAAAGCAACCCTGCATCAAATGGCCGTCTATTTGCGTAAGATCCATTCGTATCCTGATTCTCTCTATAAATAAGTCACCCTGACTTGGTTCGTCTGTACGATCTTCGATTCGTGACGTCAGAAACATCATGGAATGATATTTTCGTCAGGAATGCGAAAGAAGCCTGGTGCCATTGTAAACGATCGAATCACGTCGTTGTTTACAAAGACACGGTGTTCTCCACTCGTTTAATTCATTCATACAGAAACGTTTTTGTTTTACGGAAGAAGACAACTATTTCGGCGAAGACCCGTTGAAAGAAACGATCGTTATGATCAAAAGATGAAAATTCACGATCGTTAGACGAAGTATTACAAAACTGAAGACAGCCTTTGCAACAGAGATACGATACAAATTTTGGCGAACCCATTTGTTTGGTTCAGTAGTGCAGTCCTAAGAATACAGAAGGCCATGCAATTCTATAGTTTCCACTAGCCTGCTTTTACCTTGTTACTGGTGTGTAGAAACGTTTATCGAAACTTTATTGATCTTTGTACTTTGTGTACACGACGTGGTGATGCATTATCGTTGAGAAGAGCAATGTAATAAGACAAGTAAAAAATGCGTAGTTTGCTTTGTCAGCTGTACAGCCTCCAAGGTACACCAAAGATATACTACTTGTATTGCAAACAAATGTTATTTACGTGGTGTGTATCTAACATCAATTGTCAAACAACACTTCGTCAAATCATTTATTCTCGAAATCGTTTCTTTTTATGGTTGCTACTATTACTTTGTCTCGCTAGTGTCTCGCAAATTACACACTTCTTGTTGAAACGATATGCAAAATAGGGACGTGTCATCCTTTTATTTCTTCTCATGTGTATGTTCGCGCGTAAGAACTTTGGCATTTTTTAGAAAATAACAAGTCTGATTCACGGAACGCGATCAGATGGACTTACTGATTTCGTCTACCGACTTCGAACGTCATCGAGCATATTCCCTCCAAAAATTACAAACACTTTTCTCACGTACGTAATATTCGTAAACACGTAGGAATTATAGACACGCGATTCCACAGATTTTCATCTTAGATAAATTTGAAGAAATGAAAATTGAATAAAAAATTGTTTCGCTCATCTCTCAAAATACCATAACAAGTACTTTACGTTGCACATTTTACGTATTTTCTTATAATATATACATTCTGTTCTATATCTGACTCTAAATTTTTCATAAATACCTAAAATTTATACTCCATGAGTTATATGCTTTATTAGTCGACTGAGGTAGAATTAAATTTATTCTTATAGAAATGAAAACAAGTTTCAAGAGTGTAAGTGTACATCGAATTGGCTTCATCAGTGTTAAGTCCCTAGAAATAAATTTGGCTGGTCAGCCAACTCCAGAGCGCCACCGTACTCTTATTTTACATCGTTTCTCTGTTCTTAATAGCGTCCGCGATTTATTTAGGAAGCGCCTTTTGGCGGCTTTTCAATTACCGATCGTCGAGATCGGACACATACATCGATCGATCGCAGTTTCTTGTTTGAGTTTCAGTCGCTCGAAGTAACCGCGCATAACCTCAAAATTTTACCGCGGTGTTTCACGCGACGGTTGATCACTGACATTTGTTCAAATAAATTCACCATCTTGCGATCGTTTTCGGAAGTTTTCAGGAATCGTATGCCACTTAAACAGACATATCCTTATTTTCTCTGATCGACTGACTTTACGCTTGACAGGAGCTGTTCGCGTATTCAAGAAGGTAAATAAACAAAGAAGAATGTTAAGAAGAGATGTTGACATCGCTGACTATGATTCGACTGCACTTCATGCGCATATTGAGTTTCACGTTATCGTGTAGCGATATATGTACGTACTTACTTCGATGATCAAAGCCGGTGTTTACGATTCAGAAATAGGCGGGAGTTTCTAAAAACCCTTTGTAAACACAAAGCGCACCAATGAATATTTGCACGTTGTTTTCGTTTATTCGCACGTAAATGTAAATAAAAGAAAATATAAATGAAGATAAATAAGATAAATCGTATGTTTGATAAAATAAAAAAGTTTTGGAAAATACGCTGCTGCCAAATCGAGCAAGGCACGTGTAAGGGAATTTCAAGTGGGACACGTAAATCGTTCGAGGGATATAAGAGCAGCCAGACAGAACGTTCAACTAACCATAGATAATGTGCTAAGGTCCCATGTGCTCTTGGCCTGCTTTTGGTAGCCCTTCTTGTTCCTTTTGCCGGGTCTGCGCAAACTGGAAAACCATCCTGCGGCTATGGCGACGGCGCTAACGTCCCGACGGTTGTCCGTCTGCACGTTGCTACCGCGAACTTCGTCGAGGGCGTCCACCGACCTGCCGGTGAAAATCATGCTTGGCACCGAGTTCGCGTTGCCAAACTTCACAAACCAATGGAATTCGTTCCACTCGGCCCCCTTCACTTCTCCCGAACCGTGATACTTTCAGGAACAACCTAACCACACTTTCTGACACCATGCGCTGCATGCGACACTGTAGCCGTTCGATCTCGAGGGTGACATTGACATACGCTTCTATCGTTAACCGATCGTTAAAGCGATCAGAAACGATCGCTCGCGTTACGAGTACTCGAGTAAACGTGACCCTTTGTCGAAAGAAACTGTCGACACGCGAGATCAAAGATCTCAACGGTTCAACGACCCTGAATCAGTAATGCAATTCCTTCAAAATTAGTATCTTCCGATCGATCCACGATCGATGTTTCACTGATGCGTATTGACCACTACACGTGATAATCTATCAATAAACGCATCTAAAATTTCGAAAAACGTCTCGGAATTCCTGATCAAATAATGTTCACTCGTCTATCGATGAAAATATCGGTGAACGAAGTAAGAGTCTGAAGTGTAGAATTTTTTACTAAACCTTATTTATCACTTAACATCGATAAACTCTGATAAGTTGGAATGACAGTAGTCACGCGAGATGATACGAGCAATTTAAAGCTTCCGCGAGATTTAGAAAAAAACACTGTCGCACGATCGTTTTATCTTCTTAAAGTCGACTCTCTCCGATAACAACAACGAAAGCAGCGTAATTTTGACCGGAGACCGCGATTGTATCGGGTTAGCTGAGATCGTAATGTTGCGGGATAAAGAACGATCTGCCTCACGCAGCGGCTGCCGTGCGACTCGCGACAGCGAGCTAGAGTAAACGGTCGCGCTGGAAACGCGCTGGCGCCTCGTGGTGGACGCATCGTGAACTCAGTCACGCGTGTGCGAATACAGGCTGATTCTCGTAACTGGTATAACTTATAGCTTTCTTCTAAATAAAGATAAATGCATAGAAAATATTATTAGAATCGTTTGATGAATCGCTTATTCATATATTTAAAATATAAGAAATAAAACAATACTAAATTAAAAACGTTAAATACGTTCTATCGGTTAGCTGCTTGGTAAATATGTATACAGTAATAATGCGCAGAAACATGCAGATACGTGAATCCCAATTAATCACATTGACCTTTGTTTTTCACGAAGTATTCATTTCCATGATTTGTTTATTTTCTCAAGTGCATGGAAATTTTTATGTAAAGAACAATTTAATTAAAAATTCTTTTACGCGCGATACACAATCGCGGACGTACGCAGCATGAGAATAGAAAACGAACAAGGTTGCATCTTGCACAAATCCACCTACGGAAGAAATAAAACCGATACAACTTGAATTTTTCTGAATCGATCTACGGTTTCATTCTTTTTTCTGCCAAGGGTTTTTTTCCGTTCATCGCGAAAATGAAGTACGAGCCACTCCAATTGCAAGGAGCAGCCTGTACACTATACCACGTTTGCGGTGGCTCTCGTATGAGGTCAAACCGATCCTACTCTTCATGGGCGAAGTACGGTTTAAAAAGGCAGCGAACGCAGGCGCGCGGACCGCGGGAATTTCTCAATTGCATGATGCAGTATCTCCTCGTTACCAAAAGACTTCAGCAACGTAATTTCGGTCGTTTTAACGCGCTACAATATACCGAGAGCAGTGCTTTTCGAAAGATCGATATTTGAAGAACGATAGATATTTTTTATGGCGAGCTATATTTTTTGCAAGGATGTTCCGAGTTTCATTGCACCAGGTTCGCATAAATCAAAAGAAAAAAAAAAAAAAGAAAGAAATAGACTCTGTTCGAGATGAAATTTTTGAATGTATTGTCAAAAAGTTATAGTTTCAAAGTGTCCACTGAATATATATATATACATATATCGTAATCGGCTAAAATTGTAAGTTGTATTTCTAGGAATACTTCATTCGAACGTTGAACATACAAGCAACACCAAGTAGACACTCTAGCACGCATACTTGCCGAAGATCGTGAAAAGAATGCTTCCGAGAACGAGACAGGCTGAAATTTCGCCGACTGCTTATCAATTGGAGGCGCTTGAGTGTCGAGCAGGGCGTTGACAGGCCACGGTTCAATGTGACCGTTTTATCTACTCGTCTGAGCTTCTTCGACAAATTATTTCACCTAACTTTCACGTTACTTAGGTTACCACGCTATTTCGCGTAGCTATATACAGCACTCGCTTGAACGTCAATGTACGGTTCTATTTAAAGTAGCCATCTCGTCCATTGGAACGGAATTTTATCGAACGATTACGCTTTTCTACATATTAATATGTACATATTACGATGACAAAATTGAAAATTAAACATAGAACGTTCCCGCGAAAAACATGATACTCGACGAAGCTCCTTTTGCTTCTTGCTATCGAATTCGACGTCAAGTATCCATTGAACCGCATCAAGCATATTAAAAAACACTGATAAAAAATTTTAAATTAAATAACGAAGTGGGGTTCATTCGGACGCGGATTATCGTTTCTTCGGCCCCGTTGGTTCAACGGTCAGCAATATAATTTGCGTATGCTGCGAAAATTATCAAATATAACTCACATAGATCTCGCTCGCTATTATCCATCTTAATGAAAAAAATACGAAAATGCGCGCTGGTGTGGACAAGTGACGCGCTTCTCCAATAGTTAGCAACTAAATATATAGCTCGTTGATTAATTACTGCGTAATTGGGAAATGACCCGGAAAGCCGAAGCTGTAGATCGAATAAAACCGCTAGCAGCTCTATCGACGGAATTACAATGCAAATCAAAACATCGCATAATTCACCGTTTCTCAGACGCGTATCCTATTCGTAAATAACGACGTGTTCCTATTCTAATTCGGATTCCACTACTACGGGGCTGATAAATATCGTCGTGGGACGAAACGCAGAGAGAAAGAGGAATTCATTGCCGAATTGCTGATCACGAAATCTGCTCGTCGCAAAAAAGAATTGAATTCCATCCGCGTGATTCACGATTCACGGCTAGAAGAAACGAACGGAAGAAACGTTCGACTTTGTTTGCTCTCTTCTTTATCGGCTGACGATTCTTTCCCCACTCTAACCAGAGACGAAAAATCGAACGAGAAACAGATTACGCGCACAGCCCAATATTGCGAAGCAGCGAACAGGCGTTCATTCGCATTTGCAAACGATATCTCCTTGGAGTGATCGAATCGGTGATTCGATCACCGTGTTTAAACGCGATTCAACGACGTGTCGTCGTTGCACCTGCTACAGCTGCATCGTGAACGGGACGAGACGATTAACCAGGCGTGCACGCGTTTATCGCGTGACGGTTACGCAGATGCGCGCGCACGCCCCTCACCAAACTTGCCTCGATTTGTTTTGCTCGACTCGCACTGTATTTGACCAGAATTCGCAATTCGATATTTTCTAAATTGCATACGCATGGATTGCATGGAATAGGAAAACGTAACAAACGAGATGGTTCTTTCTCCGATTTGTACTGAATGGTTTTCAAGTATCGATTGTGCTAGCATACAGACATGTACGTACAATGGAATAATGAGAATGTACGTATAGCGCGTCTCAGAATACATATTATTTATATCACATTATTTATAGCGAGACGCTTTTTTATTTTGATGCAATGCGAGTAAGGAAAAGATTCAATCAAACACAGGTAACAAAACGGTGAGAAAGAACGAATAAAAAGTTTATCGTCCGAAGCGAAGCTTTGGTAAAACGAGAAATACACGTTTTTATTTTTTCTGGGTATACGTTTTTCAGTCGTCAATCTCAATTACAACGACGAAATAATAATAGAACAGACATCCAAGGAAAACAAAGTAAAAAGGTTCGGGATGAATAAAAGTGCGTTCAAGAGGAGGGTAATTCGAATGGTAAAAGTGATTACCGCTGGCAAGATTCCCAGTTATGCGATAATCGAGGACACAATCTAACCGACAGAAAACAACAAAACAAACGAGTCTATTTTCTCAATAAAAGCAACGCGCAGGCGTTACACTGTTAATGATCCATTAACAAGCAATTTCACAGGTTTAAATAATTCCACGAAATCACGATACCAGCAAGCGGGTGTCGTTACTCGACGAAAGTGCACGCACGAGTGTCATGAATTTTGCTCTTTCAGTCCCAGGGGATGCCATATGCCGGTCAACGATGTAGGGTTCGCTGTTGCTCGCGTTCCATCACGAACTCGTCATAGTTCCCACCTCCAGATACATCATTAAATTTCCCAGAACGATTCCTAGCCGATATAAAATTACGTATACAAATCCGTGATCTTTTTTAATATTATTTTACTTTATTATTTTGCTTTTTTCGTAGAGAATTAAAAAATGCATCGAACGACGTATGACAAAATGTAGAGTTCCATTTAAGAAAATAGAGGCGACCTTGAAACATTTGGAACGTCTCCACTTTCGGAGAAGACACATGCATCACGTGATGCATCATTCAAGATCATTACATTTTTTCCTAATTAAATTCTTTTTATCTCCTGCCGTTTTAACGTTGACTTGACCTCGCTGCATGATTCAGATATGTCCGTGGATTGATCACCGTGGGAAGCTGAATCTGCACGAGGTCTGTGTACTAATACGGTACAATAGAATAAGAATATCGACTAATAATATGCCAAGAGACCCGTCCACGAACTTGTTAACCGAACTGGCCATTAGCTTTGATTCAGTCTCTGTTGAAGAAGGTAGGCTACTACGAACGTAGTCCAGTTTGTACGATCGATGCATCAATCCAGTCCTGATGTAATTTAGAGTTTTGTTATATCGTGAAAATTATTATACGCGCGAAAGGATACGCCCTATGACTCACGTTACCTATTAGCGTTACCGCGAAGCACATCTACTAGTTATTGCATTGATATGTCAAGCTTCCTCCATGGATGCTTGTCACTGTAATTTGACGATTTATTCTCTTTTAAGCGGTCGCATTAAATGGGCATCAAAAGAAACGACTTCGCTAAAGTGACTCGTGAATTTAAGAAAAATGTCAGAACTTGTGAAAAACCTTTCTCGCATATTTTTGAATGCTGTTTAATTTTTTGAGAAACAGTTCCCTCTTCTCTTTTATTTTACTCGATCAATGGAGTTCTATCTTCGAACGACCTTCGTTGTACGAATAATTTCTTGCACCATGGCGCAATACAATTTCTCGGAAGTAATCATATCGTCGTCGTCGTCGAGCTATTCAATTCACAAGTAAAAATAGACACGTTTGATTGCAATCACATCCTCCGATGGTAACGTAGTTTCATGCATACACAACTTTATTAACTTTACGTCGATCAACAGCAAGAAATTCCTATTTTCTTCTGAAGTTTTGAGATCGAGGAAATGCTCCATCAAAGGTGTAATACGATTGCTTCGAACAGCGAGTAGTTTGCAAAATAATTATTTTCTGCGCAGCTGTTCTACTGCTTCAGAGCCATGTATCATACGTGAATATTATCAACATCGAGACAAATTAATTTTCTTCAGCTACGGAAGACACGCTTCGTGTCACGTCGTATGACATTCGATTTTGTGCGAATTCCTCGAATAACGGTATTCGATTGAAAGATCTTTACGCGATAATTTTTTTCATTCTTTTACTCTCTTAATATTGACTTTTCTTACGACCCATCAGAGAGAGTGAAAATTCTAAATAAAATAAACTGTTACATCACGTTACGTAATCAATCTCGGTAATCTGGGAACAAATTATTAATGGAAACGATACAGCTAACCGCAGTTAGAAATAAAAGAACATGCGAGCAACGATAAGGAGGCACTTGGACTGATTTGCATACGGCATTTTGAGTGCAACGATCGTATCAGCCTCGTTTGCCCCGTTTCGTGAAAACAAACTAAAGTTACGAAATCTTTCTTTTCGCATTACGCTGATAATCTATCTTAAACCCATTAACTGCAGTGATACGCAATTTGCATGAAACTCAAATGTCTTGGAACCTAGGAAATATTCGATCGATGTATAAACGTTCGATCACGTACGATCCACTGCAATTGATTCTAGAAACTTCGATCTTCGGTACACGAATTTGCCAATTTTATTTTTTCGAAATTACAACAGGCAACGAGGCGTGAAGCAAAATTTTGCGGTTACCTAGAAGAAAATCGAAAGTGGCGACTTTCCAAGAGCGAGCGAAGTCGAGGGAAAGTTTTTGAAACTACGGTATAGAGAAATCGGAAAGAATCGGACGCGAGATGAGCCGGAGATATCGCGGGGGGTGGGAGAAAAATGAGTTCTTTTTTCCTCGGTATTCACTATCCATCGCGGCTAATAAAATCGCAGCAGTCGCTTCGAGGCCCACTGACCCGATTCCCATTCCTCGCTTTTCATATTTTCCGTGGCCGAGACGCGTGCAAATTGAACTTTCTAAGTACGTTTCTGCACGAATCGGTCAACGAAGAACGCTGAAATCAACAGGTCTACTAACATGACTTTGTAACAAACGCCAGTGGTACACGGTTATTTTCAAACCGAAACGTTTAGGTTCGTCCGTTTTTATCTCACATTTCAAATATGTTAAATAAGCAACAATGAGATTAGAATGCTTGGAAGGGAGTCGAAATAAATATAGGTATAAGGTAGAAATTAATTAAAACATTTTCGGGGATAGATGCATCGATATGTGTTAAGATTTTGTGATATCATGATAATTGCCGATGCGATTGCACGAGACTTTCGTCATTCTTGCACGCGCGGAAATCACGGCGAACGATTCTATTTACATCGCTAGAGTAATAAGCAACTTCGAGAACGACCTCAAAGTTAGCCAAATATTTATGATTTAATCGTTCGCTGCTTCGTTTCCAGATCGATTTCAATTGTCAATACGATCGTCACTGATTGACTCTTGCATCATCTTTGTCTCCGTATATCTTTGAATACTTCGTCCTCATGTTTTGTTATTTAACGCAATAGCTAAAGCTGACACGATTCGTCCGAAATCAACTTGCCGATCAAGATCCACGGACAATCATCATTCCATATCGAATTGATATAAAAGTTCAATACAAAAGAGCATGATCTTTAAGTCGAAGTTCGAAAAATAAGATTATTTCTGATCCTTTGAAAGGTCAAAACCGTGACCTTGGATGGCAATCGATTTCAGACCGATTTTAATACGCTCGATGGATTAGTAATCAAAATTAGACTAAAAGATATAAACTTGCCCTTCCTTCGCAATTAATATTGAACAAAACAAAAATTATAGAAACAGTAGAGTGATGACGTTGAAAACACGCTGTCAATAGGAAAACCAGACACACACACATCATAAAACGAGCACCAGGAAATCGTATCCAAACAAGCTTTATCAGAACGAAATTCACCTTTCGAGCTCGTTTGCCAGGGCAGAACCAGATAACGAAGTACGAGCAGCAGCAGAGCCATCCTCGTCCGCCGCCACAACGAGAGCTTGACGTCATGGATGTCGAGAGTCAGGATCCACATGGATCAGACGACGGACCGCTAGATCGATTAAATCCATTTAGGAAGACCGACGAGCGCAAGAAACACTGAGGATATTCAGCATGCGACTTTACCGATTACATATCTAGTCGACTCTCTTTTTTCTCTTTTGCCGATCGTGTTTACACTCGTTTACTTCGTTCCCGTCTATTGCTCCGTGGAACACGTTGAATGAAAGGCGTACGCGCGAGATCAATAGAAACGAAAACGATGAAAAGGTTAGGGATAATCGATATCTACCAGCGCACCGATGTCTCCGTAATTGGAACTGAAAGGGAACGTAACGCGACACGTGACGCGTATCGTACCGAATCCTTTGTTGATAACTGCAACCTTGTTGCGGGTTACGCTGAGAACCCCTACGAGTGTTATCGCGACTGAACGATACCTTGATTTACGTTTAATTACGTTAAACAAAAGATGAAACCCGCGAAATGTCAATAGTAGCTTAATCGGAGGGAGATGTTTATCGAGATTCCTCGTGGCTAATTTCTCAGTTTCGATCGGTAAGATGCTTAGAAAATGATACAGATCTCCGTACGAAATAAATAGATATTGATAAGTAGACTACACACGTGTGTTATGTTTTGTAAATATTTGCAGGAACTAAATCAATGTTCGATCATAATGCTCGAGAACTTGGTTCTGGCAACTACCAAAAACTCGATGCTATACGTCAATATCGTTGGTACTCCTCGACCTCACTAGCATGAAGAAATTCATCCATCAAACTTTTTAATTAGGTCGATCAAAATCAATTACTCGTTTATGGGGACAGTGTTAATAGATTAATTCCCGACGTCGGAAACTTTAACGTTACTCTATATTCTTCGATATTTACCTTTTCTCTCGGAAGCGTCGTAATATGAAATGCGCATGCGCGCAAGCGTTTGTTATTTTATAGAAAATATACGAGATGTATAAGTAAACGAGAAGCCTATCAATTATCACGGAAACGTTTTATCATAAAGACGACATCCTGGAATTTTTGTGAAGGCAGATATGCGCGCGTGCCAAGCGCCAAAGATAGATAGCAGTCAAGAATTTTTAGGCAATCGGTCATTTGTTCGACCATAAGGTAAACACGATGCCCACCAACGTAACTACGGATAAAAAAGAAAATCATTCGATTCGCCCTCTATGAAACATTATTGCAGCTAACAACGTGTCTTGTTTATGCTCGAATGTAATTATCAAAATTACATACAATATGAAACACATTGTGAATTATGGGAAGTTTGTGCAAAAAAATATTTAAGATTCGATATTAGAGGTTATGAACTCTCATCGATGTTTACATGCAAATACATATGAGGTTAAAATATTTTTCGTGTCTTTTAATAGTTTGCGAAATACTGATTTAGAAATTAAGATACAATATTTTTCTTATGTAAAGGGAATATTCCATTCATATTTCATACTAAATAAGGAACACAAACGATAGGTAATTATTTACGTTACTCATTGATAACATACGTGTATATGAGAATTGTTCGAATGAACTTGATGACCTGTGTTCAAAGTCAGTTAATATCACGACTTCAGACTGTCTTACATAATAAAGAAAAAAGAAAGTTTAGAATTCATGTTTACAAACATAAGATAGAATTGCGTATGTGGCGCCCTCATGGTTCGTGACTGTGAACTTAAGCAATCGATAACATAGAAATCTAGTAACGGCTACATTACCATTCAAACATTTGTTATTAAACTTATCATTATTAAAAAAGACACGCATTAATCTTTGTCCCACAGATTTTTCATTTTTACAGACCTATTCAAACGGTCAAATTATTAATTGCAGCTGGATATTAAATTTCAAAATTGGATCTACAAAATTACTACGGAACTATAAACTATCCTCATTGCTTATATCAACTATATTGCTATTCACGATAAACATTTCACGTAATAAGACACGACCTCATTTTACGTCGTAATTGATATTTCAAGTTGCAGGAACTGGTGCATACTGCCATCTGACAAGGCAGCGGTAATCACTCGGACGACAATCGCGATTACTAATTGAACATTGCTAATTGTCTAGCACAATCCGTCCAACGGTACTTCAAAGCTGCCTACTTCGTTGCATTCCCGTGTTCGTTTTAAGTCTCCACCGAAGTCATTGGAGCCAGTTTCCCTTCGTAATGAGTTTCCCTTACAAAGCACTCCGACGTCTATTCAATTTCCTCGGTGTTATAGATCTTCCTCCCTCGAGAAATAACGGTTTGCCGCGCGGTAAGTGCAAAGGAAACGTATAAGAAGTCTATTGTTACCGACAGAAGAGGACAGGAGAAGCACAGGTAAGCCAGACTGAATAAGAAAAGAAACAATCTATGACTATGATCTATATCATGGGTTTTGGCTCTTTAAAGTGTAACGTTAAGTAACTGCTGCCAACGAATCGGCTCTTTCTATTCCCTAATAAACTTCCTTTTAGTTGACTCGTATGACATTACGATTCGATCAACTCGTGGTAGTTTGACCAATTTTCGTATCATGCAATCTTTCCCTTTTTCTAAAAACCGTTTTTCTGTCTACGAAATCTGGCATAACAATGTGCTTATAACAACATTACAGTTTTCTTCGCAATTAGAACTTAGAATTAATTTCAGAAAATACTTAATCCTCGTCTTCTGATTCCTTAAATATTCAGCAACAATACAACAAACAAAAAAAAAAAAAATAAAAGTAATGAAAAAACGATAAAGAAACTCAAAAAATCGAAGAGTTTCTTCGAGTATAGGATGAAAGAAGCGTGGAGGATTTTCCTGAGCGAGACTAAGGGCGGTTCAGAGCGCAGCTATCGAAGAGGTCTAAGCTCGATCCCAAGATCCTCTTTCCATAGATGGACCCGTGGGGGATAAAAAAAGCACCTGACCAGTCTTTACCCAAGACTCGTCTGCGGACGAGGACTCCCGCTCCCTCGGAACCTATGTCTACCATGGAGGACACAATGAGAACACGGTGCGCGCACAACAACAGCAGGTTGCGCGTCCATTTAAAAGGAGAAACGTAGGTACAATGCACTCCGAGTAACAAAACGGACGTCCACATAGACACGGAGAAACGCGACGAGCTGCTCTGAGCCGATGTTCGATGAGCGTCTATCTCGCTATATAGTTCAAGCTGTTGTTAAACAACCGTTTATAGGAAAAACCTATGTGTTCGACCAGGAACGCTTAATCGAATAGAGTAATTTTCTTTCCCTCTCTCTCTTTTTCAATTAACAAATAAAACACAGTCCAGCTTGAAATTATGAAAATCGCATCTTAATTTTTCCTGATTTGGTATTTAATTTAACGATCATTGAATGTTTGGTCAATTTATCGTTTGCGAAAATACATCGTTTGAAACATATAGAATGTACCGAGTTTCCAACATACGGTAAAACACTACTCATTCGAACGAAATATTTTCTTTTCACCATTACTCAAAATATATATATACAGGGTGGTTGGTAACTGATGGTACAAGCGGAAATGGGGCGATTCTACGCGAAAAAGGAAGTCGAAAATATAGAATAAAAATTTTTTTTTTAATTTTTCCATCGAGACAACGATCTACAGTGAGATCCGTTATAACGAGACGCGATAAAGTGCACGCGTACCGAGCGAAAATTCAAAGTCGATTTTCTCGAAAACAAAGCCTCGAAGGAAAAATTTGTATTCTATATTTTCGATTTCTTTTTTCGCGTAGAATCACCCCCTTTCCGCTTGTACAATCAGTTGTACTTGTACCAACCACCCTGTATATGTTTCGCGAGTTACATATTTTCACTTTATCATTTTAATTATAATTCTGTCGGAAGGTGGTAAATTCAAAAAGCAAACGACCTGTTCAGACTTCCAACTCACTGTTTTCTATCCGTCGAAAATTCCCAGACTACGACAACAGCTGACGATACATCGAGAAGACCCCGAGACACCTGGCCAAGGTACGAGGCATGGCAAAAGTCGATGGATATCTTTCCCCGGAAATATACGAATACTTCACAGCCCCAAGCTCCCTTTTCATTCGTCCCCTTATCGCGATTATTATTGAAAGAAACACTTCGGAACGGAGCACGAATTACCGATGAAGCAAAACTGATAGTGACAAGTGAGATCATTTCTTGTTTATTACGATAAGAGAGCCAGTTGAGAAACTGAATCGTTGTTCTAACGCGGTCACGTTTATTGTTCGTGATAATGCACAGCATCAGCTTCCGTAGGCTAACTGTAATAAACGTAACAAGGGCACGATACATCGGACATGCGATTTTTTTTTTAACGAGTTCGAAATTCGTTTGATTCGTTGCCAGCAAAATTCGCTTCTTACAAAAGATACAACTTGCGCGACGAAAATTACCAAATGGCAACTATATGAAATACGTACGAGGACGAAGGTTGTCAGTGAAAAAATATCTTAAGACCGATTTATTATTAATATCGATTGGCAGTTTGCTCGCTGTAGCCACTGACGTTTACCAATCGAATCTACGACTTCCTATATATATGACAAAGCATATTGCTTTTCCGAGTGCAATCTGTTAAAATCAATCAGTAACTTCTTTGCGTTGATGTTAATGTATGTCAATGTGAGTGAAACAATAATACGTTTTGCTACTTGTACGTATGTTAACATTTCCTATCCATTCCTTTAGTTGCTGAACAAGCGGCGATCAGTATCCTTTCTGTTTGTAGTGTTTTCTTCCGATACTTCTATCTTCTACTTCTATATCATTATTGTGCTATTGTTGAGTTATTGTTGCCTCGTACAGAACTATTTTGTATAAGACATTTCTTCTGCACGGTAAAATACATCGAATAAAACACTTTACTTCTTGGAGCAATAGTAGAAAGGTAAGAAGGATAATAGAAAATTTACTTAGATTAAATAGAAGAAAATTGAAAAAGTTTCTTAAACGGTGAATATAAGTAAATTTGTGCGAAAAGAAATTGATTATTCTTTACCAATAAACCGTAACAGAAAAAGACTCAAGCCCGTTAACTTCTGAAGGAGGTCAACAATGTTATTATATATCATCATCGTATCATCATATATTATACAGGGTGGTTGGTAACTGGTGGTACAAGCGGAAAGGGGGTGATTCTACGCGGAAAAAGAAGTCGAAAATATAGAATAAAATTTTTTTTTTTTTAATTTTTCCATCGAGACAACGATCTACAGTGAGATCCGTTATAACATATCGCGCGCGTACCGAGCGAAAATTCAAAGTCGATTTTCTCGAAAACAAAGCCTCAAACGAAAAATTTGTATTCGAAATGAATTCGAAATCTGTTGAATGTTGGAGAAGGAGGTATAGCATACATATATACGTATTCATACAGGGTGGTTGGTAACTGGGGGGACAAGCGGAAAGGGGGTGATTCTACGCGGAAAAAGAAGTCGAAAATATAGAATAAAATTTTTTTTTTTTTAATTTTTCCATCGAGACAACGATCTACAGTGAGATCCGTTATAACATATCGCGCGCGTACCGAGCGAAAATTCAAAGTCGATTTTCTCGAAAACAAAGCCTCAAACGAAAAATTTGTATTCTATATTTTCGACTTCTTTTTTCGCGTAGAATCACCCCCTTTCCGCTTGTATCGCCAGTTACCAACCACCCTGTATATTTACTTTCAAGTTTCATTGAGGATGCATCATTATTACAGAATTAAACGCAAAATGGGAATAGGAGTATTATTATATAGTAAAAATTACCGACGTCGAATATTTTCCCATTAAATATCTCAGCTTGATAACACAGCCAAAAAATCGAATAAACTAGGTCTCGATAGGGCACGTTCTTCGCGGGCAAACAAATAACACGAACGGATAACAAGCAGAACGATAGAAATATTGTAAAATTTCGGTACGCGAGATATCGGATAAAACTGTGAAAAATTCTTTCTCACGACACCGTTTCGCTTATACAGGCAGAGTCGCTAGAACAGAATCGCGAAGAAGAAGAGGGCAAGAGAAACAGGGCAATTGACTCACTTGTATCTCGAGTAGCAGCTCCGTCTTCTTTCGCCTGATGTCTATTAGAATCTTCTGGTGTTCTGGCGTCAATTCTGCGCAACAAAAAAGAGCAATCTTATTACGTGCACTTTCTTTTGCTATGCAACTGTGATATGTAATTTGTTCGCGTAAACGTCTTACATTAACGGCAAAGTAACACAGTTCGGCAAATGTTGCATTTCCCATTGTTTCGAAGAAAATCAGTTATAAAATCAAATCAATATCAACGCACGTTCGTCGATGAAAAAATGCCAAAAATTTAGTAGATTCCAAATCGTGTCATCCTTGTCGTAAACTACGTGGAAAAAGAAAATGTACTTTGTACTTTGAGGAAACTAATTACAAAGAAGATTACGGCTTTCCTATCGTATTTAGTCCAGACAAAGAAGCAACGAAAATTGTCTAGTAACGCTAGGATCATCGAATTCGTCAGAATGGCGAATTTTGCATATTTTATGTTCGCAATTATTACACTTAGATAGTAATACTTGGGTAGTATTTTTTCCAAGGGATTTGTTAGAAATACTATCCAACGTTTTCAAATCAAATTAATATCTTCTTTTGCTCGTTTGCACGATACCTTTGATAGATTCGAGCATTCGTTTGAGAATCGAAGATTCATTTACAACGAACACAGGAACGTGATTATGACATTACATAAACGACTGTTTATTTCTACCATATCACTTTGGTTGTAATTTTATTAATAGCACTCTAAGTACGTGGTATATTTAGATACACCTTACGAGTGTTTTGTTCTAACGTCAATTTATACTAAACCGTTGAATGACAGATATGCTTGTTACTCACGAACGACTTACACGTGTTCCATTCTTCGGTCTCGTAACGTGTCGGCGTACAAAAGGGAGACAGAAGCTCGATCGCGAATCAATTAAACAAACAGATACGAACGATTAATAATTGATCGTGAACTTGATTGGACGACAACCGGTCTCGATTGGAGCAGCGTTCGAACACAATAGCGCATCCTCGATGCCAGTCAGGCCGAGGAAGGGGCCTCATTAGAAGCAATTTAACGACAGATCTAAAAATAGGTCTTTCGAATTAAGGCTGGGGTCGTGGTACACGCACTGAATAAACGCAAATAGGATTAGACTTCGAAGGGGAACAAGTGGCAAATAAGTAGCTTTTATTATAAAAACCTTGAACCGCTTTTTGCAAAACTTTCATCTATTGTCATCGAAATCATACGTGCTGCTATATCTTTTTTCATTTCGTCATCGTTCGAGCGATATTTGTAGCTGAACGATATGCGAGTAATTGACCGTTGCCCAAATTATAATGTTTTTATCCTCAATGAAACTTGAAAGTAAATATACAGGGTGGTTGGTAACTGGCGATACAAGCGGAAAGGGGGTGATTCTACGCGAAAAAAGAAGTCGAAAATATAGAATACAAATTTTTCGTTTGAGGCTTTGTTTTCGAGAAAATCGACTTTGAATTTTCGCTCGGTACGCGTGCGGCACGTTATAACGAATCTCACTGTAGATCGTTGTCTCTATGGAAAAATTTAAGAAAAAAAAAATTTTTATTCTATATTTTCTACTTCTTTTTTTGCGTAGAATCACCCCCTTTCCGCTTGTACCACCAATTACCTACCACCCTGAATATATTTTTTTATTAGAAACACTTATGTATACCGTACGCGAAAAACGAATATGTTGCTTCACTAATGCAGGATCATTATAATAGATTGACATTATTCGTTATATTCTTAGGATACTTTCGTCCCTATAATTAGCACTCCAGTCATGCGTGTGTAAGATCAATGCATACAATCACGTAACAGTAGACACGCATTCTTCATCGCATCGATCGTTTTTAAAAAAAGAATGAGCAATAAGACGAGATATCGATCACAGAGGATTGATAAAAATATAAGGATGTATCGTATATAAGTAACTTCGTATCGAATTGAAGTTACACAGAATTCATTGACACATCGTTTTTAGGTAAAAGAATTTTCCAAAGTTTTGAAATATCGTTTTATGCTTCTTTACTTGTTTAGTCGAATAGAAGGTCGTTCAACTTGTTAGTCGTACCGTAATTACGGAACACCTTGTACAAGTGAATAGTATTATTAACGACGACGCTCGAACAATTTAAATGCTACGGCAAAAATACTACCACTAGAATCTCAAAGCGTTAACCTTTAAGCATCACGAACTTAGGTTGCGCTTCTTCCTTCGAACGTTAGGCGCGTACCCGTTATAATTTAAGCCCTAATAAAAAGGAACAAAAATCGAGCGATTAAACGATGGTGCAGAAGAGAAATTTCAAAGAAGTAACATACCGTGATAAATTTGAATCGGAATGACACGATCATGGGGATAATAAAACGCGAATGAGTGTCGGAAGTTAATAAGGTGACTGTGGCGTATAATTTGCTCGTTTCCCGAGTGAGCGTAAACATGAAAATACAACAGAAGAACGACGGAGGAAGGAGAAAAGGAGAAGGAAATGGTGCACCGCGTTTCATACGCCATTCATAATGCGTTCTGCCACCTGCGCTACGTCGCAAGGGTACCGTATGATCCCGTGTCTCGACCTCCGCGCGAGGTTATGTAATTCGAACGGGTACGCTAACCTCTTCCTTTCGCGCGACGAACGGAAAGTCGCGCCGTTCGGATTAGGCTAGGTTACGTGGTCGAGCGGAACAATTAGAAACTGTTGCTTCGTCGATGGCACGAGGAACGTATAACGGGGTCGATAGTCGTGTTTCACAAATCAGAAAGGGTCTCATAGATCCTAATTGCAACACCGTTAACTCTCGATACAATACCTTCGATGGATACCATAACATTAAGAAACCATCTCGTCGCCGATCTTGATACTACGATCCGTGATTGTCAGCAACATTAACGACGCTGCAGCGATAACAGTACTATCGTATTTCGAACGAGATTGGGACCGTCCCAACGCGTGTAGGTATAACACGCGATACGACGTTTTGCGTAATCGTGTGATTCACCAAGATATTTTGTTTCAAGATGCGCGAATGTAAACAAAAAAGATATCGAAACGACGAATGCATGGAAAGGTCTCTTTTTTTCTCACGTACCGTACAATATCGATCGCTAATGGGTATAAAATTGTTTCCGCGAGATTCCCGAATTCCAGTAAATCTCTTGCTCGGTCGCTCAATCTTCTTTGCTCTGTCTCTCTCTTTAATGCTACGAGAAGCTGCATTTTTGTTGACAGATGGAAGGTATACGTTCAAAAAATTTCGAACGTTTTATAACTCTTTATCAGACAGTTAGATGCTACGAGACGAGAATCAGAATTGAACGAATCCCTTAGATTTTCTCGAGGAAAAGAAAATTTCGTTTTGTTTACGAGATGTACACAATGGAAAAGTAGAAAGAGAGAGAGAGAGAGAGAGAGAGAGAGCGCGTGCGCTCTGACAGGGAAAACCTAGATTTTTGCCAGGTTGCTACGTACATAGAGACAGATAAATTAGGCTTATTGAAAATGTTCTTACCCGTTGTGCCGAACTGGTCGAGCTGGTGAGCACCAGAATTTACTCCCGCACCCCCCAGACCGTCCAGATCCTGCCACATTTCCGAAAACACGCACTTTCCGGACACACGCACGCACAGAATCACCCACCTTCACTCAAGCGGCGCCATTTTCACTGTGTACTGATTACTCTCGGCTTATACGATCTAAGCGCCCTCCTCGATGTCGTAGATCAATCTTCAACTAATAGCACGACGGCGTTTATTTTTTATCGACGATTGCGTAATTGAGAACTATTGCACAAAAAGTCAGTTAAAAATAATTTCACTCGTTCTACATGTTTATGAAACGACCAGCTCTATTTTACTGTAGACATTTACAAAATAAATATACTGTCACATATTTATTTTTGAAGGAAGGAAAAGGTATAAAACGCTATTTGCTGAATTTGCAGATGAAAATAAGATCGATATTTCCAAATATATTACAGTAGAAGAATTAGACAAAATTATGTATAACCCAGACGAAATACAAAATAAACATGACTTGTTATGTAAATTTCTTTTCTTAACCACATACTGCTTTGTCAACATATGTTAAGGAAGATCATGCATTTACCAATCTCCATTTTTGCCCCTGAATTTATCGCAACCATTACACAATTACAATTGCATATAGAATCTGTAGTACATAATCAATACACCATTATTGTACACTCGTATATTCATGTAATATTAATGTTATATATAATTATGAATTGTATTAGTCATAATTCACAGACTATACGAGTTCCAAAAATATTAAGGTAATTTTTTATAAATTTTCGCTAATATTAAGCGCAATTAAAAAACTATTGTAAAACAAATACAACAATCAAATTTACTTCCAGCTTTTTTGTTAATTGATGATTATCAGAAACTACCACTTTTTACATTTATGTGACTCATTATTATTTGGCATGTCGCAAATTATATTCCAAAACGTAGTTTATAATTGCCGTCGACCGGAAGATGATGATATGTCTGATCTTATATCACTGTGTTATTAACCATATCCACAACACAGAGTGCGATTGACATTTGTAATAATTGCGGCATTGAACTAAGCAAAAATCGTAGAAATAGCAATTGCACGAATAGTATTGTAGCATAACAGACCATCAATTATTGTAGTCGAATAGAGCATAGCATATAATACATGTATGTGTATGTATAGGATCTAGCATATAGCGTAGCATTTACAACTGTTCATTTCCCAAGGTACGCGAATGCAAATATAATTATAATCATAAAATACTAGGTGGAATGAAAATGGTAATACAACCGGACAAGGGACGTATACTTAAATTTGGTTAATTCAGAACTAAACAAGTGTAAATAATCGACAACAGTTTAAACGAAATGTGAAAGTAAATAAAAAAATATGGAACGATAGTTTTTCATAAGATGTTTCGTTTTTTCGAGAAAAATAAATTTAGAAATGTATCATGTACGCATATCAGATCAATTCGTGATTAAACATATTCAAACTTCATTTTCTTGAAAATAAGGCCTTGAATGGGAAGATATTATTTAACATCATTTAATATTTTTAACTTATTTTCGCATGTATGTATGCCGATTGCTTAGTCATACGTAGTTGATATCCAATCAAGTTATATAAAATATATTCGTAAAGTTTTTAACTCGATTTTTTCAGAAACGAAGCTACATATAAGAAAATGTTATTCTACCCTTTTTAATTATGTTTCCATGTTAGAATCACCCCGAGGCCGGTTGGACTATGATTTCCGACCCACCCTGTATAGAGAGGAACAAGCCCTTTATAATTAGTTTTTGATTTCTGAAAACATCCAGGGAAATTACTAAAGAAGTAGGTATTACAATAAATTTAAAACTATGTCTTTCAACAATATGAACATCTAGAGGCTCTAAAATCTATTAGCTGTCAATAAGATTCTATCAATATTATTTATCAACAAGTAAAGAATAGTAATTAAGGAAATCCATAATAGATTTTGAAAAATGACTGAAAACATAAATTATAACAAAGATGACCGATACAATAGCACGATACAATTTGCAAAAGATAATTCATAATTTTCTAGTTATCTGCAGACAAGGAATCTCCGTCTTCAGCAAAATGTTGATCGCGCAATGTACGTTTAGGTTTCATTTCGCATGCGCGCGACCACCAGTTCGACCACGTACAGACGATAGACGTGTTACTCGCGTACAGTATCGAGCAAAGAAATATAAATACGAAATTGTTAATTTACTGGCAAAATTGTCTCTACGATCGTTACGACAGCCTTGAATAATAAGTTAAACCTATACGTTACACATGATGGAAACGTTTACATTCTAAAGTTTCACATATTTTATTCATACGTCCAGTGTATCAGTGAATGACAACCTTCATATTTTTTTTCACAATGACAAGGAAAGAATAGAAAAAAATATTTGACTGAAAATTTTCTGGAAAAGTGCTGGGAGATGAATGTTTATTGGCAGAGTGTCGTTAGTGTAGCCAGCCAAAAATGATGTGTATTGACGAAAGTAATCAAGTAGTTTTAGTAGTGTTTGTGGAAAAAAGCCAATTACTTCGATACAAGTGTACGACGTTATGTTCCTTGAACGATACGCGCAGAACAAGCAGAACGACAGAATCAATCCCCGGTTTATTGATTCTGTGAGATGAACTAATTTGAAAAGAGGACAGGGGCTAGAGCTGTTACTACCCAACTCGTTGAGTAACCAGGTACACGGATTTCGACCAATTGCAATTCTTTCAAAATATTTTTTACTCGTCGCCTATTAAACTAATCTTTCTATCATATCAAAAATAAGACTACGTTGCTTGATTCAATATTAAGAAAGTTATTCTGTTTTGAAGGGTGCACGGAGACCTTTTTGACTAGTTATACGCATATATACTAATGTTGCTGACCACTCAGCATAACTAGTAAAACTATTGTAAGTTGTAATCGGCTGTCATTCAAGGAAAATGAAAAAGAGGTTTGTCCTCGGCTTCCTGTGCACCATCGTAATTTTCATCCTGATGATTTCCACCGATAACGGTTTCATTCAACACATATCACCGTTCGTGATTGGTGTTTGGAACGACATCACGTGTTACGAAGAAGAAGGCGCGCCGGATGGCCTTCCGGATTTTGATCCGCAGTTAGGTTAGTTAAATTTAATTTATCTTATTTAATTACGATCATCCCTTGTAATTGATATTGCTTACCTTATAATACATGTAACAACTGCCTTACTACAAATCATCTATTTCATAATATTCCAATGAAACATCTCTACGGTGTTTCTAATCGGAACAACTAATCTTACACACATTTTATCTCTTCCTGTGAATTGTGTCGATTGAAGTGTATTTATATACGTACGTCGTTGTTTCTTTGGTGCAAGAAGGCAACTCGGAAGAATTTTGGATGCATTTTTTTTCATTCTCTGTATGTTTGCCTTAGCTTATCGCAGAAGACTGACTCATCAGCCAAACTCGTGAAGCTAAAGAGCAGGTCCTGGGTGGGTGGAACTAATTTTGCTTCAAAAATTAGACAAAGTTGATTAGGATCGGACCATCCCTTCTAAGGCATTATGTAACAACGCAACTTTCTCCCTACTTACATGGGAGGCGGGGGATCATTAACTAATTGTAAGACATTTTTCAGGCTAGCAAAATTGCGCTTGTGCCTCGCTATTCATCTTCTTGAGGCTAGATAGCTGGCGTTGATAGTGCTTGACTCAATAAACAAATGTTTTTGTCCAAGGACGAAATACAAATTCCAATGTAAATTTGTCTTCTTTCTCTACGAGATAAAAATCATATAACTTCAAGATAAGAATTGTCTAATCGGTAGTTATTTCCGTAACATAATTAATACCCTAAAAAGTGTTCAAGATTTAATGTAAAATTTCGAGGGAAGTATTATCGCGAATTATTATGAAATTATCATTGAAAGAAGAAGAATTTTCAATTAATATTTCAATAATATTTTTCACCATGTTATTCTTTGTTGTTATGTAGACGTGCCTGGTACACCCAAATGCTTCAAGCTAATTGTTTTAATTTAAATCCCTCGTGATACTAAAAAAACCAAACATTAATGATATATCTCATACTCCTAATATTATCACCTAAATTGATAATAACAATTTAGAGCGTGTCTATACAATCACGCGATTAACATTTTAAATGAAAAATAACCGATGCTTTTTACTATATCTTATCATTTATATTGTTTTAAGACTGCTTATCAGGATCTTTTACCATTTTACTAGCAAATTTTGTAACCGTATAACTATATGTCCTTTATACTAATCGACAACAGATAAACCAATGACGGATAGAAATATCTTCTTCCACGAGACATCCTGCTTCGACAAAGATGGTTTGGTGCTGAACGCTCGTCAAGCATGTGCCGTCGAATCCGCGGCTAAAATGAATCCAAGTATGAACGTGTATTTGCTGTTTATCTCCCCTTCGAAGATTTCGGATCAATCAAGAGAAATGTTCAATCAACTGCAAACCTATTCGAACGTTCGGATCAGGCATATTAAACCTGAAAAATACATGAGGGACACGCCTCTGCATCTATGGTATAGTAGTGGCATATTGAAAAAAAGTTATTGGCCAAGAAGTCATATGTCAGATATTCTCAGATACCTGACCCTTTGGAAATATGGAGGAATATATTTGGATCTGGATGTTGTTGTCATCGCGTAAGCGCAATTATATAGCACTGTTAAATATCTACTTCTTAAATATTTATTGTCAGTGAGTTTAGAATAACGTGACTCTAAATTCATGTTCATATATTCTGATAACTGTAAAATGACAAATTCACGAGAATATTGAGAAATCCGTCATGAGTATATTTCGTGTAAATATTATTCACGAAAGAGGAAGTTTTCATTGTATAGGCTCTATGGGTGTGCAAAGTCCAAAAAATGTCGGGATCCCGGTGTTCGAGACGGTTCAGGAAGAGATCGATTCGGGTTGGATGAATACCGAAAGTATCTCGGAGATTGAAAATCTCGAGATTCCCGAGAATCTCGAGAACTAGTTTTGTTTAATACGACCATGGTTTCGATTAGAATTGATTCTATGAATTCATAAATTCGATAGAAATTGAAGGTGGCTTCGTTATTCTGCATATTTATCGTCATTTTATATGTTTTAAAATCGAAAGGAAGGAAACTTATTTTGTGAAAGAAGTTTGAAATTACTGCAAATGTATATCGGATTTTCGAAATTTTTGGGAATCCCAAGATTCTCAAGCCCCGAAATTGCTTCTAAATCCGTCTCAATCCTGAAAAGATTTTTCGGCCCGACTCGTCTCAATATTTTCGGTATCTCGCGCATCCCTATTAATCTCGTATTAAGTGTAGTAGAGTTGTGAGTTGCTTGCTATTTGCGTACTTGCTACATTAAACAAGAGGAATGCTTTGTTTATTTATGTTATGTTTACTTTACATGTAAAAAAACAAGGAAATCATGCATGTTTTCATGGATTCTGATAGATTACAATATTTATAATTACAAAATCAATCAATAATATATCGTACGAAACGCTTGTGTCAGATCCCTCGAACGTTTAACAAATTTTGCTGGTGCCGAAGACTGGAAAAATGTTGCTGCCGGTGTTATGGGATTTGACGTTACAGAGTTGGGTCGTCGTATGGCAGATGCCTGCATTCGCGATATGCGAGCGAACTTCCGAGGTGACGTCTGGGGTAACAATGGTCCTGGTGTGATCACTAGAACGTTGCAAAAACTCTGTTCAACTAAATACGTGAGTACAATAATTTGATACTTGTACAACAATTTGATTCGTTGAAAAGTATTATTTTTTTACGGCGGCATTGTCGCTATAACGTAAAGTGGAATAAGTATCGAATACGAATTTTATTCTTCAAAGTAATAATATATATATTATATATATTGATATATATATTAATAATATATAAATGAACGAAGTCAGCAGATCTAAATATGATATTCAGGAAAATTGATAATTTATCTTTATTACATATTGCGTACTATGCTATTATATTATATGTAGTTAGAAAATAATGATTATACGATACGGGAAACTTCTTCAATATTTTGTTAAATGTACAAGATTCGATATTTCAAATTATTCGTTGATTTAACTTTGAAGAAACGAATATATAACATTTTATCTTCTCCCAGGTTCGTGACATGACAACAAGTCGGTGTCATGGCTTTAAAGTTTTCTCTCCATCGACCTTTTATCCGATCCACTACGAGAAATGGAAGATATATTTTGAAACAAAGGACAAGAACACAACGATGCAGATCGTGGACAAGGCGATGACCATTCACGTGTGGAATAAATTTAGCAAATTCGAAAAAGTGGACGTAAATAACGATGTTCCGTACGTGATCATCGCGAGAAAACATTGTCCAAAGATTTTTAACAATTGTGGAAAGATATTTTAAAGAATAGAAGTGAATC
Source organism: Bombus impatiens (assembly GCF_000188095.3). NCBI lineage: Eukaryota > Metazoa > Arthropoda > Insecta > Hymenoptera > Apidae > Bombus > Bombus impatiens. Next base: position 2,882,675 of record NT_176616.1, on the reverse strand, counting down.
TAAACAAAATATCTTCTACATTATGTCTTGTATGTATGTACATAATTTTTTACAATAACAAACTCTATGCTTTGTAGTTTGTACACCACTTCTTATCTAAATGGCCAATACGGGTGCTTGTACTCATATTTTTCTTAAAATATTGGTAAAAGATGATGCAGTTCAATCAACGACCGTAGTCAGATGCAAAATTTATTGAAGAGCAGATTATTACAATATCAAAGACCAAATTCAGGAAAAAAAAAGTAAAAACAAATAATATACATGTATACATATTGTATATCATATCTATCAAATCTATACATATCCTGCATCTAGTTACATATCTATGGATAATAAGAGACTACAGTTTTAATCATATCAAACCTTTGTTAAAATATCCACTATTAAATCAAGAAAATTTAGTAGAACGCGAGAAATGACGTTATTTATGAACTATATAAAAAATGATTGAGACATTCGATATAATCATAAAAATTCAGATAGATACATATGTATAATAACTATGTAAACCTGAAAAAGTCTTTCAATCTTTAAAAAACGCTGATATGTACTGTGAAATATTCTTCCGCTGACGCGATTATATATCTTTGCATATCCTCTTTAAGCAGCATTATCTCATCTTTTATTAACAAGCTAAGAAAAAGTTGAAGAGAAATGAAAATGTATCAAAAATCGCAGTTGAAAGGAAAATACGAGCATACGTTAATTGATAACAAGGAAATACATATCAGAAATATGTACTGCTCAAGAGCGAATGAATGTAAAAATGAACATTTCTAACATTGAAATATGCGAATTTAACGTCTAAAAAAAGAGAATGTTTATATTATATAAATGAATGTTTGATGACGTCGAATTGACTGCCTTGTGAACACCCTGTTAATGAACACAGTGTTTGTTCGTGTTCCTATATACATAATATATATTTATATAATTCATGAATTATTATTATGCAAATACAAAAATCTTATTATGCACCCGTTTTGAAGGTTTTATGTGTTTTGTATGCATTTACAACTATTTGCATACCCCGGTTGTATGTTGAGAAAGAAATAAAAAATATTGAACCCTTATACATGAAAAGATAATACAAACTTTTATTAATTCCGTGTATAACCTCAAAAATGAAAAATTATACATATGTCGTATCACATAAATAAGTAGTTAATTGTGCGCAATAATAAGATACGTGAAATAAATGATTCGATAGTGAATATTTGCATCTTTACATTTTTAGTTACATCCATTTATAGATAGGCAATGAAACTATACTCCCCTCTGTTTACATATACTGTAAAATATAATGCTGTTTTTATATTGACAGATAAAGCTATTAAAACTATTAAATTTGCATAATTAATTAATTATCGAGGTTTTGTAAGAGTAAAATAAATTCTATATACTGATATTAAGACAGATTAAGATTAATTAAACTACTATGTGCTTACATACATAAATTTCATTTTCATTTCCGTACGATATATGCGAGCTGCGATCACGGCTACATGTACACAAGTGTAATGTAGGATAGGTATGTATTGTATAGCGTGATATTTCATAAATGTATATATAAATTATATATATATATATATATATACATATATATACCATACATATTCCAAATGTATATGCATAAACTGGACTTTTAGATTTAAAAAACGGATATTTTTCAAATAAAGTTGTAGAAATATATAAATTATTACAAAATATCTATAAACATCTGTTATCGACTAATGATAAATCTTCCTAAGGATAAGCTACATGAAAAACATCTAGAGTTTTATAGTTCATGCCCCCAACGTCGCTATGAAATTGTCGAGAAGACGCAAAGAATGTACGAGTTATATAGAATGAAAGAATACTACAACGTTGGAACCTTAATCTGATATGAAAAAGTAAAAAACACATAACTAATATCATGTTCGTCCATTTTTTGCCGTAATGTATCAATTAAATTAATTTTTTCGCGTAGCGTGTACAATTCGTTCGCATGCAGAATTAGTATTGAAGCCGTATCCTTCAGAAACCTAACCTCTTTCGAGTATATTAAAGAGATTTTTTACAAAATTGAGAAAAGAATGGCGGTTGGATCTACAAAAGTAGTACAGGTGACAAATATTGCACCTCAAGCGACAAAAGATCAAATGCAAACTTTATTCGGGTACCTCGGAAAGATAGAAGATATTAGATTATATCCTACTATACGGGACGTTGCAGTACCTGTTCAATCCCGTATTTGCTACATAAAATTTCACGACCAGGGATGCGTTGCAGTTGCTCAACATATGACAAACACTGTTTTTATTGATCGTGCATTGATTGTAATACCTTACCAGAATGGAGACATTCCAGATGAACAAAGAGCCCTTGAATTGACAAATAATGGTACAGTTGTTCCAGGTAAACATTAATGATAATCAAATTTTTATCTTATATCATCCTTCCGTAAACTTCATTTTTAGTTCTATATATGTATATAATTTTTATTCATAGGTCTTTATCCTTCTGAGCCCAAATTGCCACCAAATGTTGTAAATGCAATAGAAGGGATTCCTCCAAATCATGTTATTACCACTATGGATCCAAAATTAGAGGCAAACGGATTACCACCTTATCCACATTTACCTGGCCATTTAGATAGCAGAAGGATTGAAGAAATAAGAAGAACGCTTGTCCTTGCCAATTTAGATCCTTCTGTGACAACAGATCACTTACTAGATTTTTTCAGTAATAACAATGTTGAAGTGAAGTATTTACGCATGTGTACTAGAGATTCAGATACAGAGCACTATGCATTAGTAGAACTCTCTGAACAAGCTGCTGTAGTTTCTGCATTATTATTGAATGGAAAGCTGCTTATGGACAGACCAATTAAAATTTATCATTCGACTCAAGCAATAGCAAAACCTGAAGCAAAAAGTAATGAAGCAGCACAAAAAGAAATAGAAGAAGCTATGTCCCGGGTAAAGGAAGCTCACAATTTAATTTCGGCTGCGATAGATCCAATGATCGGAATGCTGTCAAAGGACAAACGAAGCCGTAGCGGTTCTCGTAGCCGAAAATCTCGGTCGAGATCAAGAGGACGTAGTAGACGGTCCAGATCGCGCAAAAGATCACGTTCTCGTCACAGACGTTCACGATCACGTCATCGACGAAGATCAAGATCTCGTTCGAAACGTTCTCGTTCTAAAGATCGTAGACGAAAGTCACCTTCTCGTAGAAGAAGTAGCTCTCGTGGCCGACATCGTTCCCGCTCCAGATCTCGACGTTCTCGATCACGTAGATCAAGATCTAAATCCAAAGATCGCAAAAAAAGATCTCCTCGTCGAAGGAGCCGTTCTCGATCTCGAAGTAAACGTTCAAAATCCAAGTCTAGACGGTCAAGATCTAAATCTAAGTCCAGATCCTCGAAATCAAAGTATTCAGAAAAATCGAGAGATAAAGACAAAGATAGAAGAAGCAAAGATAAATCGGATAATGGCAAAAAGAATGAGGGTGATAAGGTTGATAAAGAAAAGAGCGAAAAAAAATCTAGTAAAGAAAAGAAATCTGACAAAGAATCAAAATCTGAAGAAAAAAATAGAAATACATCCGAAAATAACGAAACAAAGGAGAAGATAGAGTCTGAAACTTAAATCTTGATAAATTACGGTCTATAAAAGTTTAATTACAACTCTCAATCATTTTGTTATTTTAATGTTACGATATATCGTAATGTATCGATCAATAAAAAATATAAGAATATAATACCGAAGATTCTTCTAGCTTGTATGTACAGAAACAGTGTACATATTAATACAATTGTAATAACATAAATGATGAATACATCTTTATTACTATATTTTAATTCCTTATCTAACTTCTAAAAAATTTGGTAATGAATAATTAATAAATACAGTTATTCTATATTTAATCTTCCTTTTATCGTTTTAAATATTTATAAACTATATTAGTTAAGCAAGGTTTGATTGTTGTAAACATTTGACATAATACATACATTTTTTTAACTTTTATAATAATATAAAAGATGTTTAAACCATAAACATAAACAACTGCAAATTATCAAAAGTAGTAATTATCAAATTTGTATTGTTTCAGAAATATTTCTTGTCTAACAGTTTCTTCTCGTTAAAATATTCTCTTTATCATTCATAGATTCATAAAAAATGTCCTCATTTTTTAAAATTTTATATTATAACTCTTCTTATTGTATGTGGCAATAAATAACAAGGAATTTAACATATTCTTAGTTTTTCTCTTTGCGTGATTTTAAAATGTCCGGTATACATATATCCGGGGGCAGCACTAACTCGTTATTGAGGAGTCGATGATTATTGCAACCTCCTTTCAATAATTTTCTCTGTTCCTTGATTCAAAGTATGTAACAAGTAATACCGAATCATGGTATTGTAATGTTCAAGACACTTTAAGTGACAGACGAATGAATCAACTCAGTTTATTTACTTACAAATTGTAGCAGTAGAAAAAATTAAACAACATTTCATTATATGCATGTAAGGTTGACAGTAATGTAAGTCTGAAGCTTTCAAATACGTATAACGAAAGATAACACGGTAATATAATTGCTCCGTAGAATATTCATTGTTAAGAAATTTTGATATTTAACATCGGTAGAAAATCATTCGTACTTTAAAGAGAAAAGCGTCGTTTTATTTATCTTTCTTATATTCAGTAATTCTAAAATACGAGGTTAGATGGTGAAAATGACATCTCTAGATGAAGGGAAAATAAAGCAAAGCTTATCAAAGGTGTGTACTGTATATTTTTTTGGAGTATATACATATATTTTTAATATTATTTCTAATACATACACTTCAATGATATTTATAAAATGTATCTTATCTTTAAGTATCAAAATGCTGACATCACTAAGAAACATGTCATGAAAGTTTTGAGTCTTTATAAGGGTCTAAAATATAATGTAGAACCATTTGGTAAGTGTAAGAAATGTATCTTCTTTAAAAAAGAATGTATTTATTTCCAACTTTATAATAATATATAAAAATAAATATAAGAAACATGAATTCATTAATTTATTGCTAATGTATTTTATCTTATAACAGTATTTAATGATGGATCACGCAAAGAATTGTTTAATTTACAAGGAACAATACCTGTCTCTTTTAAAGGTGATATAATTAGATACTTCTGTAAAAAGCAATTGAAGAAGTACAAAACAAATTTTTATGTTATATTGATTTTAGGTACCTATTACAACATTCCTATATGTATATGGTTAATGGATACACATCCTAATAATGCACCTATGTGCTATGTTAAGCCTACTGCTGATATGGACATTAAAGTGAGCATGTTTGTTGATCATAATGGGAAAATTTATTTACCATATCTTCATGATTGGGTGCCAGTAAGTAACTTGTATATAGTTATGTCTTATTATCCATTATCTTATGATATCATTATAGTAGTGTATCATTATTATGTTTAGCACTCATCTGATTTACTTAGTCTAATTCAAATAATGATTGTAACATTTGGAGACCAACCACCTGTTTATGCTAAACCACGACAAGGTATACAAACAAGTTCTACACCTTATCCAGTACAACGTAAGTATTTGTCATTTTTAAATATTCACATGAAAATTCTATTATTCTATTATTAAAGAAAATTCTATTATTAAAGAATACAATTTTATATAGCTTTCATGCCTGTACCTGGAAGTGGAACACATATACCTGGTTCTAATTTCCCACCATATCCACAAAATTCGCAGTATCCAGGTGGGAGTAATATTTATTCTCCATACATGTCTACTACATCTTCTGGGTTTCCATACCAGGGCTCGTACGGTTCATATGGAGGAAGTGCATCAAATTATCCATCACAGGGATGTACTGGTTCCTTTCCATATCCTCCATCAACACAGCCAGTAAGTTATAATTTTTAACAGGTAAATAATATACATTATTAGTACTCATCTCCTTTTTACAATTTTCAAGTCACCAACAGTGCCTGCCACAGCTGGTGCATCAGGTACAATTACAGAAGAACATATTAGAGCATCTTTATTGTCAGCAGTAGAAGATAAATTAAGACGAAGACTTAAAGAACAGTTCTCACAATTGGTAGCCGAGCTGGAAACGTTACGTCGAACACAACAAGAACTCACAAGCGGATTTACCCATCTTACCGACTTGTTCGAAAGATTAAAAAAAGAGAAAGCCGAACTTGAAAAAAATATAACTATACTCCAAGACAAAGAAGCTGAATTGGAAAAAGAAATTGCAAAACTTTCTGACAATCAGTCAATAGATGTTGATGAAGCTGTTACAACGATCGCACCACTTTATAAACAGTATGTATTTTTAAATAGTTATTTGTTTTCAATTCTTTTAAGTAACATTATTGTTTTTTGTACAATTGTAGAATGTTAAACGCGTTTGCGGAAGAAGCAGCCACAGAAGATGCTATATATTATTTGGGTGAAGCTTTACGTTGTGGTATCATAGATTTAGATGCATTTTTGAAACAAGTGCGACAGCTTTCACGCAGACAATTTATGCTGAGAGCACTTATGCAACGCTGTCGCCAAAAAGCGGGTTTGGCTGGTTAAACATTATACTCAATTTTTACGAAGTTACACTATTCAATATTTTATTTTATTACAAATGATGTACGCAAAACAAACTATATAAATCCCACAATAATAGAGGGATAGAGATATATGTTATAAAAAAGAAGCATCCTCGTTATAGAAATTGTATGCTATATATACAGTGATGTATTTTTGTTTCATGTTGTATACATTTTGTTCATAACAAAGGACTTGAACGTAAAACTTTTATACATAAAACTGAACAAAAAACATACACAAACACATACATATATATATATATACACACACAAAATGAACGAATGAAGGTTTAAACAATTATACTAAAAATAAATATCTTTGTTTTACGAAATTATATTTCAAAATGTAATGTATTTAAAAATGTGTAAAAAGTGTGTAGTTTTTAATTGACTTTTTTAAAACTATGGAAAGAAGTCATATACCTCAAATAGTGACTTTAGATACATATTAAAAAATATAAATGCTTGTTCACTGTGTGATAAATGTATAGATTGATCACTACATTGCACGATTTAGTAAAAATACATTGTTTTTATTCCTAATGATGTGAGATTATTATATAATTTCTTAAATGCTATTACACATAATCCTAAAATTAGTTTTTCTCATTAATCGAATCAATCTGCAATAAAAAAGTGAGACTTATAAATATTATAAAAAATTACAGTTTAATTGTATTGACTTAAATTTTTAGAAAATAATGTACCTATACATAAATTCCAACCCAAAGGAGTAAAAATAATATACCAAAACCAGAAAATATTGCTGCTACTAGAGAGATTAATAATTCTTTAAACATGTCCCTTGTAAATTTTGTGCTAGTAACTTCATAAACAAAGAACCATGCTGTAAAGAATATTCCAATTCCTAGTAACACCACTGCCAGTAATGGAAAAATTGCAGGATTTATGGGAGAGACATATCTTGTCATAGACTCGATTTCCACCTAAAGTAAAATAATAAGATTTTATTAGGAAAACAAATAATTATTCTCATTTATTTGACATACATACAAATTTTTAAATATCTTTATGAAACCTGTTTCCAAATTTCAAAATTAAAATTAATGTAAATATAATTACAGTTTTCTATTTTCTTCAAGCAGAATAAAACTTTTTGCATGAATGATTTTATAAAAACAATATTACGTAAAACACATATAAATGTACATATTATCAATTAAATAAATATATAGTTTAATATTAATAAGTTTTGAAGATATACATCTTTGGTGAAGAAATGCTGGGAAAGGATTCCATAAAATTATAACTGTACTACAACATAAAATATCGGATTAAATATAATAAAAGGATAATAAAAAGTGACGTTACTCTATGTGACATAAATTTTCATAATAGAATAAATATTACACTCACCATTGTATCAAATATTTTGACGTGGCTTATAGGACACGTAAACTTACATGCGACTAACGACAAGTATGCAATTGTACTCTGCAAACTTCAGTATAATGCACACTTATGAACGCAGTCATATACACAGGTTTCGGCAGTCACTAGTCACTATCAATATGGAGGACAAGTTTCTCGCTTTTTCGAGGCAAACAGAGATGAGTAGACTATCTCTGTTTCTATCTGAGCATTCATAGTATGTCACACATACACAGAATAAGAACTTTCTTATCTACCATGTTGATTTTCATGATTCAATTTTCGGACGGTTTTCCCTAGGCTTCGATATATTAGTATCGAGACCTATTTATATGATGGTGCCATAGACATAGATATATTCACAGTTTAGTATACTATAGTAATAACAAATATTAATATATTATGTCGTGAGTATGTTCATATGTTCATGGATCGTGCTTATGAAAGGAGTAAATATAAGTAAGCTACCAATAGTTAAAATATAAGTTACTCAAATTTATGAGGATAACACTAAATTCCTACTACCTAGTATTATATATCTTAAAAAGTGAATTAAATAAATAAGCAAAAAATGTTGTCATTATTGACAAACAACTTACTGATTTGTCATTTATCAGTGTTATAAAATATACCTAAAAAAATTGATTTATTAAAAATAGATTTTACGTAATGACATATTATTACATAAATTTTACATTACATATGTACTGATATGTACCGATATATTTTTTAATCGTGACATTAAAAAGAATACAGCTCTAATTTCTTAGTTATAAACCTTTTAACTCATGTTAACACTTTAAAAATTATAATAAGTAACAATTTTTAACTAAGTATAATTATATAACTGATAGTGTAATGAATTTCATATAATTTTATGAATGCTTTTTAAAAAAATGTTACTTCTCTAGCAAGCATATCTCACATATCTATCGAAGGTAACATCATTTTCATTTTCAGCTAAAATTATCTTTATCATTATTATTCGTTTAAACCAATTTTATTTTAAATTGTCTGCATAACAATTATTCTATACATATCAAAAATATATATTTAATATATGTTACACAGAATATTCTTTTTATTATCACTTATTATCAGTTTTAAACCTGCGATTATTTCGAAATCAATAGTATGTTTGTCACCATGATATGATTCATAACACATAACATAGTATTATATTTCCATTCTTTGTATTCTTTGATATCTACAGATATTTCTTGTAGGTACTATGTACAATTCTGTATATTTTAAATACTTAGATATAGTAATACTTTATAATAGTCAGAAGGAATTGAATTTTTCTTGTAATTACATAAATAATTATTAAATTTGCAGTTATTAATTTTATAATTATATATTTTATTCTTAAGCTTTAATGAAATGTGTTATTAAAGAAATTCCTATTATTTATAGATAAACATGGCAAATAATTCGTTGTCAGAACAATTCTCCTTAAAGTGGAACAATTTTTCTAACAATTTAACATCTGGGTTTCTAAGTCATCTTACTGAAAATGATCTAGTTGATGTTACACTTGCAGTGGAAGGTCAATTGTTACAAGCACACAAACTGGTTCTGTCAATATGTAGTCCATACTTTAAAAATATATTTAAGGTATATAAATTATCTTTTTTACATGTTAAATATCTATATCTATATCAGTTGTGATTGTTCAGAAAAGAACTTCTTAGAATTATTTTGTAGGAAAATCCTTGTCAACATCCAGTAATTATACTTAAGGACATGAAGTATACTGAAATTGAGTCACTATTGAAATTCATGTATCAAGGTGAAATAAATATCAATCAAGAAGATTTATCTACTTTTCTAAAAGTAGCACAAACATTACAGATAAGAGGACTCACAACAGAAGATACAAATAGCACAAAATCGTTTCCTAGTTGTGATATTCAATCAGATATTGATTGTAATATACAAAATGTTGCTCAATCAAATTTAAGTACAATAAATAGAACTTCCAAAGAAATAGAAATGATAGATAGAAGAAAGAGATCCCATGACATAACAAAAAAAAGTTACAAGAGAAAAAAACAAGATATGTCCTTAACAACAGAAAATATTCATGATCTATCTAATGAGAAAGTGGATAATGATAATCACGAAGTTTTGTTTTTGACGACTGACACAAATAATGAGACAAATGAAATTGTAGATGAGGAAGAAAATATTAATATTCCTACTATAAAAATCAATGATCATAATAAAAGTGATGATAGCCCTTTGCTACCTTTTCCCTTGAATACTGAAAATTCAAGAGAAAATTCAACTCAGCAAGGTAGAGGATGTATATAGATATCAAATATATAGGTGGTTTAAGATTAACATAGAAATAATATTCTGAAATTAATAAAATTTAAAAAACTTAGTAACTAATAAAATTTAGTCTTAATATTATATTTTAACATTATAGATGTTGAACCAGTAATTTACAGGCTTTCTGCACGAGGTCGACCACAATTAGTGCATGAGGGTTATGTTTACAATTTGACTTCTCGCTCTGAGGGATTGAATAGGTCTCATTATAGATGTGCTGAACAGCATCGTGGTTGTAAAGGTAAATGTGCGGTTATTGCAGAAAGATTTATGCCTACAGGTGTACATGATCATAATCATCCACCTGGGTATCAATCAGAACATGATTACAGAAAAAAGAAAGGTTTAGATGTAGATACTCCTTAAATCATAAATATTTTAAGCTTGTAAACAGCATTTTATCATATTCTTATTTTGTTACTGAAACTTTAGTAAAAATGAAAAGTTCTTTCCAAGTAATATTGGCATATAGTATGACATATAACAATAATTCTTCATAGAAAAGAAGCATACAGTTAGGAAGTATTCATTTGCTGTGCAATTTTATAGTGAAAATAAAAATTTAGTACATTGCAATATTGCAAAAATTGTACATTTATAACTATACATAACAGTAACATAACAAGCCAATGTGGTATATGGACCACTGTATTTCAATAAACTGTGATGCACTTTTTTGCGATATATATATATATATATATATAAAGAAAAACAATATAAAATAGGTGATGAGTACATTCCATTTAGTATTATATTTAATTTTCATTAAAGCCAAATAAAAGTATTTAATTTATGTTACTTGTTTACATATAGACTACTATTTGTCGTGTAATAAATATAATTTGTTTTTATAAATACATATATGTGTATATATACGTATGTACATATGAAATGAATGTTTTGCTTACTTACATTTAAGTTGTATAAAAATAATTTTTTTCTAAATTATCACACAGAATAATAACTTTAGTAATATATAAAATGAATTAATCCAAAAATTAGAAATTGGACATAGAGAAGTCGTTAACGACATATAAAACATTAAAAATTATAAAAAGTTTATTTTTATATTACACTTCATAAACTTCTTTTCTTAGATACAAAAATTGCCAAAATTAATATGATAGTGTTCATAAATATTATTCAATTTGTAAAAAGTTGACCTTATAATTTATGTAAAAGTTTATAAATTTATAAGAGGACATGAAAATAATCTGTTCATAAACATAGAAAATGTAGGAAACAATGCAGGCTAAGACAAAAGTAAAATAATAAGCAGTCTTGTTTCACAATGTTGCTCAACTTTATCCTACACCCATTAAATTTTTTAATATTTATTCAAAATGCATGCTTATTTCTATTCAAAATGTTAATGCCGTCTAGCCATCTTTTTTTCCAACTTCCGTTGTTTCTTCTCACTAATCTCAGGTTGCTCTGGAGTAGAGGCAAAAAACCATGGAGCTAATATTTGTTTCCATATCATCCAACCTCCCCTGAATGGTACCTGTTGTAATAATACAAAATATTTCATAATCTATTTAAACATTTTATGTACACTTTAACTCGAAAATCGCGAGGAAATTGTAAGAATGTTATTTTAAATTGTTTTGTAATTTATGATGAGTCAATGTACTATTTTATATTTCTATCATTTACTAAGTATACTTACAAGAAGCCATAACAACCAAAAGTAATTTGATATAAGAGAGAGTACTTGTACTCCTGAAGTTAATATAATTAAATCTTTTACATGTCTGAAATAACATTAAAATGTCATTATATTTATCAAAGCTGTTACAGTCTAATAAAGTGTTATATTATTTGAAGAAATCATTAGAATATGTTGTGATATTTACTCTGCTATACCTCCTTCCATATTAAGATCAATTCCAGAATCTAAAAGCTGTCCGGATTCTGAATATGTTGCATGTGCTATATATTTCATAAACTGATAACTTCCTATATATACAATTGCAGAAAATATGGTTAATGTCTGTAATCATAATACATAATAGAATAATATATGTTGTTATATATGTACACTTTAAAAATAAAAATAATACCTTAAATACAAAACTCACAGTTGATAATGTTGTAAAGTTAAAGAACAACATTGTAACAGTAAAATATATTCCTATTGCTCCAATTATCATATTTTGATAAAAATTTAATGTAGTTTTATTTTCTTCCACTATCTGTTTTGCACCTTTTGTTGCTGCTTTAGTTTTTTTTATCTAGAAATGTAATGAATGACTTTACCTAGTACTCATATTGTTATAAAGCAATTTTATAAAAAATGATAATTATTGATTGACTTTGTTATGCAATGACACATTACAAATCATACGGAAATAATTGCATATCCAGAATGGTTAAGATGTAAAAAAAGAGAAAAAGAACGATATTTTAAATAATACTGTAACTTACCGTCATTTTCTTAGTAAATTATAGGTACAAGTATTTAATATATTTAAACAATTAATATCTATTTAACAATCAATACATGACGTAGACAATCTCGTAAGTATTTAAAATTGCTTAGGGTTTGTTAAAGCCACGTGAAAGATGTCATATGAGGAAGTCTCTAGGTTAACATTCCATAATCTATATTTCAATACAGATACGTAAATATTAATAGTCATCATTTTTTACGATTCATAATCATTCGAAATTCGAAGTTCTAATAAATAATTGTAAAAAAGGGTTACTTTAAACTTTTTACTAAATAATGGAAGTATAATGGAGTATAGAAATAATATCTTATGATTATATATTATATATTATATATATATATATATATATATGCCTACTCGTTTAGTGGAGTTGTCGAAATTCTTTATATTCATATGAGATTGAAAGAAAATATCGATATATAATTTTCGCAAAATATTTCTTATTTTTAAATTTATCTTTTTACATACAAAATTGTATTAAAAATAATACAAATTTGATTTTTACATCATTTATACAAATACACTTTTGCTTTGTTGAATATATATAAATTAAAATAAAAAAGTATTATTACTGCAACAGGAAATCTACATATGTATGTAATTATTAATGTGTGTATAATTAAAAATAATTAAGAAAAACGAATACATAGCTTTTCTATTCACTTCTTGTCATAAGTAAGAGAAGGATAAAAAGAGCTTTCTATCAGGAAGAATTTTCTCTCTGTATATACATATTTCATCAAATCTCATTTTATTATATTACATCACTAAGGAATTTAGGATCATTTAAATTTAAACATTTTAATACTAATTTAAATTGATCAAAAAGAGCTAATGATACATACATATGTACATATTCTAGATTTTCAAATTTTATTAATTTGTAATCTTAAAATATAATAAACAAATTGGATTTTATTTATATGATGATGCAGATTATAGATATTTACATTTAGATCTAGAATTGTTGAAGGTACTAAAATCAATTAAATCAATTTTATTGAATTTAAATTTATTTCTTACAGAAAGATACATGTAATCTAAAGATAATTAAAGTATAGTTGAAAGTCTTGGAAAAGGATTTTGTTTAGAGATGACTAATTTTTTATGTTGATGAGATATGTATCCTTTAATTTTTCCTTCAAAAATTAAATTTGCCACAATGCATTCTACTTCATCCATATCAACATCATCAATTCCTTGCATTTCCAATGCTGAAAGTAAATCTTGAATAGGAATCTGATGTATATTTAATACTAAATATACTTTTTTAAATAAATTTCTGTATGCTATTATCTTCAATTTTTCCACAATTAAATATATTCCTGCTCCTATAAAAAATAATTCGTGTTTTTCCATCACTTTTTCAAGATTGCATAAATCTCCTCTTTTAACAGCTTCCATTAATTCTCCAAATTCCATTAAGTTATATTTTTCTAATAAGTTATGTTTAGGCATATACCCTAATAACATTTTCACTGGCACAAGATAAGTTAAAATTAATCGTTTGTTTTTTGAAGATTGTTTATGACAATGTTCAAAAGCATAAGTAAGATATTCATCAGCTAAAAGATGAATAAGATAATTATTTATAAAATGATTAAAATGTCAAGTTTATTATAATAACTATCAAATTTTAATACTTGCCAGCTTTGTAATCACTATCAAACATTGCTTTACGGCCCACGAAAAATTTATAAGTAATTTGTTGTGCTAATGCAAAATGTGCTTTATATGGGGACGATTCTATTGCCCTTATTAAAGGTTTACATAAATGCAATTTATTTATTCTAAAATAAATTTTTAATAATTGGTTAACTAATGCCAGCATTCCCCATCGTTTTGTATCATCTTCTGAGCTACGATTGTCGCAAGCACATACTCGAAAACATCCCATTAGACAATCTGCACATTTCTCCAAAATTTCTCCAGGCTTCATATTTTTGCTGGATCTTGTATTCTCTGCACAAACTGCTAATAACCGTAATTCTAAACACATTACGTTCATAACAGGCAACATCCAATTTTCTTCCTTTTGCATTTGAAGAATCTTTGTCAAAGATTGAACTGCAGAACTTTGATAATTATACATAGACAATGGGTCATCTTTATGTATTGTTGTTATAGTTCTAAGGATATAAATATTACAGTCAACATTTAGAATAATAGTTATAAGAATATACCAATATTTAACATATTTAGTTACTTTAAATGATAAAGTACTAAGTCATCAAGTGGAGCAGATAAATGTTCCATTGCTTTTGCTATTGCAGTTTCAGATCCAATTTGTGAAATTGAAACATGATTATGCCGTAAAGACAATAAATCCTTAAATTAAAAAATTATATGAAGTGCTTATGTAAAATTGGTGTGTGTGTAAATATATTTTAATGTAAATATGTATTATTTACCGCTAAACCATCGCCGTCCTGATTCAACCACATACGTCTGATCTATAAACGTAAATATAACCTCGAAATAAATGATTTCTTTAATTACAGCATATTATATGTTATTAAATGTTTAACACATTACCTGCATTATATACGAATCCATTGTAACATGTGTAATTTAATACATGTATTTATTTTGAAAATTTTTTTTTTTAAACTTAATTACATTACTTGAAATTACAAATTGATAGTATATAATCGTATAGCTTAAACACAATTAAATTAACAAATGTCTTTATTATCTGTAATTACTCAATAAAATAATAAGGAAAACATTTCATGGTTCGGCAATTAAAACTTATCAAATATATACAGAAATATTTGTTTTATATAAATATGTATATAGATACATATAACTGAATTTGCAATGTACACATCCGTGATACATGTACATATACGCAAAGTTGAATCACTAGGAATTACAGTTGTAATGCATAATTGCGGTTATAAACAAACTTGGTCACGTGATAGATGTGCAACGGCTCTAGGAATTGGTTAGCAGTCGTCAGTGAATTATGATTTGCAGGGATGTTTATATCACTATAGAAAATATTTAAACTATTTGACTAAATATAGTACATTTAAACGGTAACAAATATACATCTAATATTATTATTTAAGAGGTTAATGTTTGAAAAAGTAGTTTTCTGTTCTGTAAATTCTACTTTGTGTCGCTCAAATTTTGATCACGCGATTTTACTTTTCTGATTCAATTAATCATGTTGATAGAGTCAGATAGAATATATACGCATATCCTCAAATTCTAGAGAAAAACGTACTTCAATATCGATAAAATATTATCTAAGATAATGTATTATTATGTGAGTTATTCAGAATGGATACATTTAACTAATAAAAATAATAATAAATATATGAATAAATTTTTAACTGTATGTAACATATATATTAATATAGAAGAAATAATTAAATATTTGAATAAAATAAGTAGTGCAATATAATAACTATTAGAAATAGATTCAAAAAGGATTTTCTCTCTATTATTACATGCCCAATAGTGTAATTGAAAATAAGCTTTTAACTTGCCTTCATTAAGTGTTGATTATACCTAGGAAATTTCTGATTGTCTAGTTAACAAACCTGAGCGTTCTAGTATAAAATCGGCTACCCGTATGGAGCCCGATAAAGCATAGAGGCGGTGCTGCCAAGTCAGGGAGGGGGGCCCGCGGTCACGTGACCGAGCTGCGTTTTGAGCGCACTAACCAGGTACGAGTAAATTCGTTGTTTTTTTCGTGGTTTTTCGCGCGCCACGGCCGAAAAAGCCGAGGCGTCGTGAATTTCGCTTGTTTCTGACTCCGGACGTGTCCTTCGAGTACGCAAACAACGCTTATAATAACTGTGAGTTACTTGCAAATACTTTGACTCAATCATCTTACGGAGATCTATCGATGCTCCACCGCGGCGATGGTTGACAAGCCTTCCTCGCAAAACCAGAAATGGCGTCTACCGTGCACATGGTCTGCGGAAAATATTCTACATCAACGTCATAGTACCGATTCAGGAATATAACGAACTCTACACGGCCAATTTCTTTATCATCCGTTTGAAGAATTTTCACAACTCGCTTACGAACAACAACGCAACGGACAAGGTGTTTTTTGTGATGCGCCAGATAATCCTCCTTCGTCATATTCTCACCGCGCACGTCAAAATTTCTCTCTTTTTTTTTTTTATTACTTCATCGTCATTTGAAATCTTCTGTGTTGCGGGAAGAAAGCTCACAAATCTTTTCGGTGTTTTCGGTGAATTTAATCGTTTGCATTGAACGACATGGTCCTTGGGAATTTCGCAAAATCTTGTGGATAAGGTTTAGATCATTCTGCATATCGCCCTGACGCTTACTTATTCGTTCTTCTTCTAGACAACCGTTTTAGGAAAAACGTGACTATTTTAAGAAATATCTGTTAAATCGTTTGATCTTGTATTTATCATCATTAGCCGACCCTAACCTTTTCATCTATGCTTAAAAGGTAGAAATAAAATTGTATCTTGCAGACGTTTATTTAATGTCGACTTTTTTTATTGTTAATTCTTCATACACACATTTTCATAAATGTGATTTGATATTGTGCTTGACATGTTTTATAACTGTTAAAATGTTTTTAAATACCAATTGTTTTTCTCACTTAGGTTATTTTCAAAATGCATATTTTTATGGTATAATTGCTAATACCGTGGGTTATGTGGGTATTCTAAAAATTCCCAAATTGAACAAGATGTATTTTATTCTTCTTCGCTAATTCTTCAAAATCCATAGTTTTATTAGATATAATTATGTGTGATAATCATGGTTATACAATCTATCTGATGATAGTACATATACAAGTAATTTATGGTTATACATTTTTTATAAATATTAATTTGTGTATTTATATATTTACATTATATTTATCTACTTAATGGTATGAAATTTTATTGTATGATATTGGTTTATTCTTGATATCAAATTAATATTCTTAATTAATATTAATTACTTCTTATTTAGAAAAAATGTGATATTAATCTATGGTCATTTACTGAAAAATTTAGTTTGTTGAATTAGTCTTTTAACTTTTTAGTTAATTTATGTATTTTATCATATATTCTAAAAGATGTTATTTATTTTTAGAAAATTAGAAAGTGTTTTAAAAGTATGTATCTTATTTATAATATTACAAGTTACATTTTATAATCTGGAATCAATAATTTTGTGCATTATTTATACTTTATTCATCATTAGTGAAAAATAGCTAATTGCTATTAGAACATTGCTACAGACATTAATTTTAATTCTTATATAACTTTCAGAATGTAAAATTTATAATTAATATCAAATACTTTCAATTTTCACAAAATTAAAAAAAAATTCAGAATTATATGTAGTTTTGTTATTGCAATATATTATACATTGCAATAAAATAAAATAATGTTTTTGACTTTTTATATTTTAATTAGTTAATAAAACTAAGTTTGAATTAATAGATGTATTTATAACACATAGTATTTATTTTCAGTATATTATATTAGATATACACAATTAATTGTATTCTTTGTTACAGACTGTAAATAGAGAGTGTATATAGTGTGATAAGGGAGTGATATAGGTGTGCGGCAGTTTAGTTGGCAATGAGTTCAAGCAACAAATCGGTGTCCTCCGGTGGGAGAGGCACCAATAAAAATAAATCATCACAACAACATGGGAAATCAGATCATCATCTAACTAAAGCATCGGATTCGATAAAGCATGAAAAAACGCAGGTCAGTAAATATAGCTAATTACTTTATTATTATTAGTGATAGAAAGATGTCTTTTTATGCACTTTTGTTTTTTGTTTATTCAATAAAGAATTTTTATTAAAAAATATGGCGTTGTAGCCAAACACTGTTCAGATGCGGCATGCACAAATCATTGACACTAGAATGGGCAGCGGTGAAGATCCTGTTTTGAAAGAGCGCATAAAGCAAGTCATGGATATGACTAGACGATCAGAAGATGAAGTTGTTATGGCTTTACATGATAGTGATGGTGACTTGGACCGTGCCGTTAATGATCTTTTGGAAGGAGTAAAAACAGAATGGGAAGTGAAAAAAAAGAAGCCTCGTCAACCTAGTGGTTCAAAACAAAATATGGATACCTCTGGTGGTCAAGATGAAGGTGGTGATTGGGATGAGAGGCGTAATCAACGAGGAGGTGGTCCTCCACGTATGCGAGGTCGTGCTAACCATGATAATCGTGGATGTACGTTAAGATAAATATTATACATATTGATATATATTATTGATGCCACGTGTCTAAATAAATCTTTATTTAGGGCGCGGTCGAGAAAATAAAGAGAACGAAAGAAACATGGAAGATGGTATTCGTGATGGAAGTTACAGTGGTAACAGAAGAGGAAGAGGTGGTCCAGGAAGACCAGGTCGAGGAGGACGAGGTGGAGGGAGAGGACTCGGTCCACGAACATTTGCTAACCGTAATGACCCATCATCTACTTCATCTGCTCATAGTTTTAATCGATCAATTGATACATGGACAGGTAATGAAGAGCAACAACAAGCTGCTCAGGAGCCAAAGATGGGTAAGTCTGTTTAAATATTTCAATTATTCACATTTTAAGTTATTTAATCTTATCTCACACAACAAAAATATGTGAGTAGATGCATGGAATAATTTGGATTCTGCAGAAGACTGGGAGAATGAAGAATATACAGGTTCATTGGCGGATACAAAAGTTTTTACACCAAGCACTTCTGCAGCAGAACCTACACCTTCTACAGAAGAAGCAAAAACTCAAGATCTGCAACCAGTGCAACCTAACCAGACTGTAAATTTATCATTACTACAACAGGAAGTATGTAACATTGCTTTTTAAATCAATATTAGTAATTACATGTAACAAAAAGTATCTTTTTTATTTATGCATATAAGGAATTACCAAAATTATCAGAAATACAACCAATACAACAACAAACTTTAATTCAACAAACTCAACAACAACAACCTGTATTGAGCTTACCTACAATGCAGCTATCACAGCAACCAAACGCTATAAGTGGTGGGGTATTAACAGCTGCCCAAACACAATATTTAACACAACTTACCCAACAAACAAGTGAAAACTTGAAATCTGCTGGACAAAATACATTCTCCTCGTCGATATCCAGCCAGGTAGCTAAATAATATACATGTTTACGAATTATTTTATAATGTAATATATAAACTAGAATATCGTTGTATTTCTTAAATATATCAGCCTCAGAGGCAGACAAAACAACGTCCAAGGGTGCCACCACCATCAAAAATACCATCAAGCGCTGTAGAAATGCCTGGAGATGCTGTTAATAGTGGCATTGGATTTCTTGATGTCCAATTTGGTGCACTGGAATTTGGTAGTGATTCAAGCTCTCTTGATGGTTCTGCAAATGAAAAATACAATTCAGCTAATAATACAATAGCTGGTGTAGAGGTATCTTCTACTACAAATGCTGTAAACACTGCCAATACAAATAATTCCATGGATATCGAAACAACGCAACCATCATCGACGACACCTTTTAATACTACTTCTCAAATGGTTACTTTATTATATAAATATTATTACTTGTCATTTTTTAATGCTTACAATTTATTGAATAATTCTATATTTACTTACAGTTATCAAATAGCGACAATTTACCGGTATCGAGTGAACATTCGATAAACGCTCAAACATTCACTGCTCGTGGTAGCAGTTCTGGACAAACTTTAGATATAACTAAACAAGATTTCACTTCACAAGTCTCACCAGGAAATGCACCTCCGTATGGTACAACAACAACTTATCAATCTCAAAAGTCATCATTTCAAGCACCTACAGCGACTCCCAGCACTTATAACGCATATTCTACAAATGCTCAATCTGCTCAATCATCTTTTCAAACCGCATCCGGCACGAGTGCTAATAGTTATTCTGCAACAGCAACTGTTTCACAAGCAAGTTATAATTCTTCATCATCATTTCCTCAATCTAATACATCAACCTTTAGTCAAGCTTCTCCCTCTGCATCTGCATCTGCAACTTCAGGTTATAACCAACCAACAACTACAAATCAGGTAATTATTATGTTGTATAATACTAAAATGATTTATATTATATAAAATTCATTTTTTTAAATAGGTATATCAGTCTGCGACTGGATATGTACCTACCACAACATCTCAATATCAAGCACAGTCTGTAGCTACAAATACTGTATCAAATAGTAGTACAGGCTATCAAACAAGTGGATATCAAGGATCGTCTTCGTTTCAGTCGACCCCACAAGCTTATCAACCATCTGTTACTACATTTACTTCACCTATTACCCAAACATCCGGAGCTTACCAAAGCGCAGCACAGTCTGTAAGTATTTCATTTCATGAGCTCGAATATTACTTAAATGCAAGAAATTACTAAACTATACTTACAGGTATATGCAAATGCGTATGGCACATACGCCAGTCAACAACAAACAGCGTCTCACAATCATAAATTGAACAGTAATACAACAAAAGATTCTCAATATGATAGTAACACGACGACATCAAATAGTTCTCTTGCGACTACAACGGCACCCACATTAGGTCTTAGTTCTGCCTCCGTAAATAGTTCACAAACTAAAGTAACAAATTCTAATGGTAAGCAGTATCTAAACACTAAAAATTGAAGTTATTTCTATGGTCAGATAAAAAAGAAATTGTAATGTGATTTTTAAAGCGGTACCGAAAAGTACATCGAGTGGTGTAGTAACGGGTAGTAGTGGAACTGGAAATATGACAGGTGGTGGTGCAGCTGGTAGCATGACTCCAATGCTAAGTCACCAATATATTATGGGCCAAGGTGTACCTTATGCGTTCCAACAACCAATGTACAGTTATGAGGAATTACAGCTTATGCAACAAAGAATACCGCATATGGTCAGTTACTATTTGATTCCTCAATTTATTTATCTTACGTCTCAAGTACAACTTACTCATATGCTAATCGTAAAAGTAATTTGTACTTGATTCCATTAAAATGCTTCGTTAGAGTAATGTACACTTTAAAAAAAGTATATCATTTTATTTCATATACTATAACAGATATTATAACTATTATATTTCTCGAAACAATAATATTAGCATTCATAATCAAAAAGAAAAACTTATATTTCGGGTGTACTACTCTGCGTGCTATTCTATTTTGTCATGATTATTTAGTAAGAAGAATGCTAAAGTAATCATTTGTTTAATGCTTGGTAGCTGCTCGTTATTTCAATATTCTTTTTTCTTTTTAAGAAATTATGGATTTCTTATTCACATTTTCAAGGTGGCACACGAAGTTTGTTGTATTTTTTATAGTGAGATGTTTCGCATCAGATAAATTATTGAAAACATTTTAATTTCTGAAACATTATTTAGTAGAAAAGTAAAACTGTCTGTGATTAATTTGGAATATTATCGTGAAAGATTAGTCCGCTGAAATGAACCTATTACAGATAATATAAAATACCATTTTGATCATAGACTAACTGTAGTTTTTATATATATATATATATATATCTTCCTTCATTATTGGTTTCATTTGCTCTATACCTCATGTTACGTATTTGAAATTGTATAAAAATATATAATATAATTTTCAAGTGGTTAAGTTGTACTCTATTTTAAAATAAATTACACTGGTATGTTTGTTAATATTAAAGATAAAAATTTACATTAGAACAATAATATTTTAAAACGTAGAAAATAATGGATTTTAAATTACAACATCTAAAGAAATTTTAAGTTAAAGTCTAAGACTCTAAGATAGGTACAACCAAACCGCATGTAACCTACCCCCAACCTAGTACGCGTAGACTTAGATATTAGTTAGCCTTCTTGTATTTGGAGTACACAGTGTATGCATGTAGTTTTGTGTTTGGCCTTCCTGACTAACCTGCAGCCAACTACTGGTTACTATGACGCGGCCTTGGGCTATCAGACAACCGGCCCTGCTACCAGTCTCGGTGGGGGACGAGGAGATGCACTTTCCGGTGTACAAGGTGTTCAAGGAGTACAAGGCGTACAAGGAGCCTATACCAGTATTAGTGACGCCAGGTTCGCCAGAAACGACAGCAATGCATCTCCAGTTCCATCAACTATGTCACAACAGGTGAGGTTTATAAACATTTAGTAGACATGACAATCAGCTTAAAAATATTGTTATAATACTTAAACATTGTTTTGATATTTCCGACTAAATTACAGTATTGTATTACATTTAAACAATTTTTTTAATTCATATTATTTGTAGACTGCTACACAGCATCAACAACCAATGATGAATCCTACACTACCTCCAACATATGCATACTTTGCATATGGTGGTGGAATAATGCCAGGTGGCTTTCAATATGGAACCCCTGCTATTTATCCTGTAAGTTAATCAACTTATATAATTAATTCTTTATTTATTTTTTAATATATTCTAATAAAACATTCGTATTTCATTTATCAAAATTACTATAGCAGATAGCGACTGCTGGTAACGCGGGTACGAACAGTGGTGCATATAGTGCTAAACCAGGAAGTTATGGATCTGGATATGGAGCTGGAGCAAGTTATGATGCTTTAGCATCTGCTGGTCCTGCGGCCGAATATAAAGGTGCGGGAAACAGCTATACCACCACACAAACTGGTAAAACAGGAACATCTACCGGAAATACGAATACTGGTGGATCATCTGCAACCGATATAAGCGCCACTATGTATGCTAAGAGTCATGTAGCGCTTAGTAAAGTGAATGTAAGTATTTCTATAAATCCAATTTCATAAAAATGTATTATTTTCAGCGAAAGTTAATAACGCTTTAATGTTATTTCAGTCCTACGATAAACAAACTTTTCACTCAGCAACTCCCCCGCCATTTAGTCTGACTGGGAGCCAAAATGCTGGTTTGCCTGGTGCATATGGAACACCACATTTGTTTATCCCAACTATGCCTCATCAACTGCACCAGCCACTTCATCAAGATGGTGGTAGCAGTGCAGGCCAAAGGTCCAATACAAGTTCCCAAAACAAAGCCCAAGCAAAGCCTGGATATAGTCCTAGTTACTGGACTGGAAGTAATTAAAAAATTGGACTGCGCAAGGAAAATGAGAGGATAAAAGCAAAACTGCACCATTTTAGACAAACTACCATTTCGCCATATGATACACGGTGGTGTGAAATAAGGACATTGACACAATGATACAAAGGACACAAGACAAGACGATTTTTTTCTTTTTTTCTTTCTTGGTGAAACTAAATGATTCTGGTATGACACGAGTTAATGTAAAATATAAAATTAATCTTAAAATGTGGAAGGATTAAGCAATTTTTAAAGATTTTGTGTTTAACAGGGTGGTAATATTTCTTTTCCACATAAATCTGCTACAACAATTAGTTAGAAAAAACGTTATACTCTTTTTAATTAGTCATATTAATTTCTACATTCTTATATCTTGAGATATTAAGTTGAATTACAAAGAAATCTTTTGACACGTTATTATTTTACTTATAATAATATATAATTCATTAATTGTATTAAACAGTTTTTGGTGTGTATAATGCAATATACATATATATATATTTATATATAAATATATTTCTTTAAAGTGAAATGTAATATGCAAAAAGAAAAAGAGGAGTGGTCAAATGCAGCATGAAAAAATTGCATAGTTCTTCCTACGTGAGGCGCATTCGTGCCAAATAAATTTATAGCGTTTATAACATATAAAACCGTGAAACGAATGATCGTACATAATTGTCAAGATAAAGAAGAACAGAATTAATTGTAGTATGTTGAAACGCTATGAGAAAAGGAAAATCAAGATTTGTGAGTAGCTCTCGTGTGAAATACTGAAAAGATGATCTAGAAGAGTAATTGACTGTTAAATTTACTTCCGATCTCTTATCTGTATACTACTGTGCAATTGCGAATATACTGCATCGACTGCAAAGGGTGATAGTTTTTTTGTATGATGTAGGCATCTCGGCTCATTAACATCTAAAGTGCTTCTTTACATGAAAACAAAGCACCCCATACGTGATGGAACATAAAACTATACTATGTAAATTACAATTATTGTATGTATTTAACCATGGAACATCAGGTATATAAAGTTATAATCATCATAATGTTGTCACTTTTGGTATTTAAAAACGAATGTATAATCGCACTAGTTTCGCATTCTTGCGCGCACCCATATATAGATATATTTGATTTGGTCGCCTTGCATTTCTTTTAGTTACCAGAATTTTATGAACGTTATATTTTATTAACAAAAAGCTATTAAACCAAAAAGAAGATACCGTCATACCATGTTTTCAAAGAACGTTGATTTCAAAATGAGAGCGGTACTTATTTAATATATCTTATGTTTATAAAAGCGGCGTTGCAGATTAGATAGTGCCACAAACTACTAAGAAAAACAAGCAGAATTCAGTAATTTTCTTGTGGTGCCTTGAATAAAATTCAAATAATAGAGTTCAAACATCTGCTTTTTGCAGGAATTTCTCATATAACTTTTTACAATCCTTTCATACTGTAAGTTGTATTATCTAAAACGTACATTACCTTACCCTTATTCATATATTAACTTTTACTAATTACTCTATATCATCCATGTAATTTATCTTCTAGGAAATAATAGTTGATGCTTTAGTTTAATAACAATTTTAAAGTTTTCGTTTGCAGAGTATTGTTTACCCTCTCCAAATTTATAGTTTTCAAAGAGATCCAAATGATTCTTGGATCAACAATTGCATTATACAAATACAATATATCTGAAAACAGATAAAAAGATTAATTTGTCAACAAATTATTTATAATTATTATGAAATAGTTACACCAGCTTTAAAACTACATTTTTGAAACTTATTATGTAAGGAAGTTCTTCGGATATAGAAGAAAAATAAGACACGTATTATGACATTCTATTTGATGTTTACAAAATGTATAGTCCAAATAATAATCTTATGTGGCTACGTCGTAAGTTCTTCAATTTCTTTTTTACTTTTTGCTTTTAATTCATACTCATTTCTAGGATCTGCTTAAAAACTGTAATATTTGTTAATACATAAATAAAAATGAATTTTAGTTGATCAAAGTATTGAGTATTGAATGTTGAATAAATTTATGTTGAACATTACATGCTGATTACAAATACGTACATAAACGAGATCAACCCGCACTGTTTACATTTTTTTAATTTAATATTAATATAATTTTTCAACGAATGTAATAAAAAACAAATGTCGATGTTAGTGTACCGCTAATAAGTATTCACAATGACCTGTATCATTTTAATTAGATTATAATAAAGAGGAAAATGTAATTGTCGATTCCGTCTGATAAAACAATTTTCATACTATTACATTATTTATGCTGATTAGAAACATATTGTACAGTTATAAAATAATCAGACGAAAAGGAGTAAAATAATACATTAATTAACACAAGTCATTTTAGGAAACATACATTACATTTTTGCATTGTGGATAGCAATCATTACAATATAATTCCTATCATTAAGAGTAAACGAAGATATGAGTAAAGTATTTTCACGAGATGCTGTTGAAATCCTTACGACCTAGCATGTATTATACTTTGGGAATAAATTGTTTTATCGCAAAACAAGTACCGTTTCCGAGTACCACTGATACGAAAAAAAAGTACATAATTGTAAGTAAAATCTTGTTAGCAATTGCATTATACATATATATAAATATATACAAAATTGAATGACATCGATATGGATAGGATATGTTTGAAAATCATGGGAGACCAAGTGTAGAATAGTTCTCTTTAGAAGAACAAAGAAAATGTAAATCTGTAACCATAAATTACCGAGAAAAAAATGATCGATTTTATCGACAAAATCATTCTCGGATACGGATTATTCGATCATCCTGACTATACAGGATAACGAAACTTTACTGTGTAACACTAATGACTTAATAACTTTAAAATATTGTGCTATACAAAGAAAACTTTACAAATATACGTATGATTTTAAATGGTTGCTAAATATGTTATCATTAAAAGCTTTGAAATTAACTTAAATATTACTTTTATTTTCAATCTAACAAACTCAAATTTACATATTAACCATCTTGTTTTTTTAAAGAAATTTCTTTTTAAGATACATTATTTATTACAAATATACAATTTAAATAACGTTTTGTAATTAGTCCTTTAAGTAAATGTTTTATACACATTTTATATATAAAAAAATTGTTTTTGATTGCTTTAGCTTTACATTATAGTACTTATTCAGTCACCTAAAATCGAAAATATAATATATTTAGAGCGTTTATGTTAGTTATATAAACATTTTAATAAGTTAATAAATTTATATTAAACATTTTTAGAACATCTTTACGCATTCAAAATACGCATATTTATATAAATCCACTCATGTAAACATTTAAGGGTTTGGTATGATAATTGAAAAAATCAATTACTTTTCTTGTTTTTGTTTTTTTTCAATATAAATTTTCAAATATTTTCAATCTTATGTGTATGTTCAAATGAATTAGGGGCAAGTATATTAAATGTAATGTACGATGAAAGATAAAGTTGCAAAATATTCTACAAAATGAAAGAATGTAAACGAAACTTAAACATTTAAATTAAAGAGTTCATTATAACAATTATTAAGCATTAATAATTTTTGTATTTTTATTAAGTAATGATCTATCGAAAGATGCAAAATTCATTGCGTCATTATTGCTATTATATAATTATTAAAAAAATAGCCACCACTACTGTGTATAAATATGGGTATCTGAGAATAAATGTATTAAAAAAAACCTGTAACATTCATACATATATATATATATATAATTATTGTGTAAAATATTTTAATTCAACCAGTACTATATAATTTTTTAAACAATCTTTAGTTGTCTAAATAAAGAGAAATTATTTAAAATGCAGAAAAAAGATATTCACTATAAAGTAATTAATTTTTATAGATATTTAAGGTCTTCAATTATTTGTTAATTAAAACCAGATTTGAAAAATCAGCTTGGATATTTTATAAATATTTATCACTTATTGATCCTTAATTTTATTATTTACGTATTAACTTAACGTGGCTGCATATAAATACATTTTAAATATATAAATTTTAATAGTTTAATATCTAAAAACAATACTGTAAAAGAATGTATATAATAAAGATAAAATTCAAATGATTTATTATAAACATGTAATTTAAATATATATGCATACATATATGTTTTTATATACGAGTGCTTTATGTAACATATGTGTGTATATATAAATGTACATACATATGTCTACCGTGCGTATTTTGTAACGAAGAACAAAAATGAATGATAGCGATTCAATCTAACATTTTTAAGGACAATATACTTAAAATTCTTATTAATTGCGTTTATATAAATTTTCAATATACTGCTAGTGAGAACGTACGAGTTAATGAAGTATTTTTAAAAAAATGTTACTTATTAACGTCAATAGACCCAAGAAAATTGGCACAATACGTATGTTTTGCTTCAAGCTATGAGTAAGCCAAGAAAGAAAGAAAAATGCACGAAAGAATAATAAATAAAAACATTTTAAAACATTTGTATTATATATTTTTTTACAAAACAAATTATTTAATAGGTTAAATGTCCATGTTTATGTAGCGTTTTATCTTATGCAATACTATATTTATTTTAACAAATCAGTACTTGATATTATTTGATTTGTATAAATATATAGAATTGTTACTATGTGGCATCAACAAGTTTTTGCTCTTGATGCTAAATACAATGCACAACGTGTAAATAAATTACCTACTTTAGGTTTGTATATGTATATTTATAATTCAATATATTGTAACATACTAAGATTTACAAATGATTAATATAAGATAATTACAGGAATGCTTTATATTCGTCGTAGAAATCAACTGTTAAAAGAAAAGTTTAGTAAAGATCCAAATATCAGAGAAAATTATATAAAACTAAGAGCAAAACTGTTATTTCTGCGATATGGCGAAAACTTAGAACAAAATAGTTTTAGTAGTTATACAACTGAAGAAGAGAAATCTGAAATTAAAACAAAACTTTATAATATACAACGAAAATCAATTGCAGAAAGTTTTGCCTTTGATGGAATGCATCATGTTTTTGATCAACACAATGCACCTGTAATGATGCTTAAGTTTGCAAATAATGATAGATCAAAGTTATGTTGTGCATCATTAGATGGATTATTATCGATATGTGATGCTATCAGTACTCCTCCAAAAGTGATAGCTTTATTGGAAGGACATAAAAAAGGTGTCACTGCATTAGACTGGAGTATTAGTAATGACCTTATAGTTTCATCTTCTCTAGATGGTACAATAAGACTTTGGAATGTCCTGAATCCAGAAAATAATCCAACTTGTTTACGAGTGGTTAATGATCAACAGCGAGCAGAAGTTTTATGCTGTGGATTTATACCCGTAAATAATAATTTGATTGTTGCTGGTAATTCTCAAGGACTAGTACAAATTTTGAATATATCTACTGGTATATATACTCGCAATGGATCTTGCAAAATTGGTGGAAAAGTTAGTATTCTTTAATTTTTCTTAATGATAAATGTTTATGTTAAAATTAATTATAATTCATTTTAATTCTTATAATAACCTGCCATTTTCTTAATTTTTTATTATTATTTTTTTAATGAGTTCTATGAGAATACTGTTTGTTCTCACTTTTTAAAAATTTATTTAAAAAATAATATTAAATAAAAAGAGAAGTATTCTATTTCAGATTCTGTCATTAACTTGTGAGGGTAGCGGTGGTTCCATAATATGGGTTGGAAATGATAGAGGAGTTATTATGTCATTTCAATTGGAATCAGGATCAGGACGATTAACGAAATTAAAGAGAGTACAAGAAATTGGTGGAATGATAAATAGTCTTTCTTGGCGTTCATGGCTTTCAAAAGATGCTCCATGGCCAGCACTTTTAGTGAGCAGTGCTTGTAATGTAGTATTATTGTATCATATTATTGACAATCAAGGTTCTTTATCTCTGTGGACAAAATATCCAATAAAACACAAGTAAGTTGTTTGAATATTATTACAAGCATAAACGTTTCTTTAATACGAAAAATGTATAAAATTATAACAATAAAATGTAATTCATAAATTTGTTAACAGACAATACCTTGTGAGGTCTACTTTTTGCCCACAAATGGAAACATGTTTAATAGCCACTGGTTCTGAAGATGGTACAATACATTTATTGGATTCAGCAAGAAAAGGCAAAGCAGCAAAAATCAACCGACTTGAAGGTCATGCAACACCGACAATTGCTTTATCTTTTAATTATGATGAATCTCTTCTTGCATCTGCGGATTATCAAGGACTTATTATTTTATGGCGTAATCGTCAACGTCATATATAAACTTTTAATAATGTACAAACATAAAATAATATTATACAAACATTTTATAAAACTAATTACTATAAGTAAAATATTTATGATAAAATTTTAAATGTTCTGTCTTGGAACTTGAGCAAATTAATTATATCATCTGTATTTTATCCAATACTATTTTTCAATTATTACAATTTTTATGATTTTCTGTAGAAATAAACTAAAATTAGTGAAGTTAATCAAAATATACGAAACTAAAATATTTCGTACGTAAATGTGTATGTTATAACGGTATAGGAAATAATAACAATGAAACACATATTCTGTTTAAATCAATGTCTGCTTTGTATAACAATATATTAATCGTTCTCTATTAATATCCTATGTATTATAATGAGCATGGAGTTAGCATTATCAATAGTGATAATAGTAATAGTAATTGTAATGGTAGTAAAACTGCATAATAATCGCAGTGCTATTAATAGTAGTTATAACATGTACGTTTTCGATTTCACATATGTTAATGAAATTATATATCGGTGCAAATATCAAGTATATTGGTATTATTTGTATTTTTTAATATTTTTTATTAATCTAATCTATTCTGCCGCTATATTATGATTTACTTTTGTTGTAGCAACATTGGAAACTTTGAAAGATATTTCCAAAAATTGTATAATATTAATAATTAACAGTTACTAACATATCTTTGTTGGTTTTCATTTTTATATTCAAATAAATATTTGCATATTGTGAATTTAATAGTTAATACCATATTCATAATAAACAATCTTTTTCTTGTGCACTTATGTCTCACGCAATATTATTCTTCTGTAAAAAATTATCTAAATATTAAAAATGGTTAAAAAAGCTATGAGAGGTGCTCAAAAATATTTAAAAGTATGGAAAATAGTATGCAGGAAAGTACGGCAGCATATTTTCTGTGCTACTTCATCTGCAGTTTTACTAATTTGATTCATCAAATTAATTGAAATAAAAGTGCACAAATTGTGCCCATCACAGTTCTAGTAAAAATAACAGTACAACGTACATTTAAAAAGAATTATTTGTGAATCAGTTACTGTACACGTTTAGCTAAAGGTTGAGACTTAATTATAGTACCGTCCCTCGATTGACACTATAATACTTTTAGAGTAGAGAGCTCTTTTTTACTAATATAATTTTAATATAATACCAAGAAAGATACCGTATTTAAAGATAACAATAATTAAAAATCAATATGAATAATTATCATATATCATCAATGAAAGTAATAACATTAACTTACACAAATTTTACTTTTTTCATAACGATTACGTACTGAACAACTTTTAATAAATATTTACAGATATGAAATGAAATTATTCGTTAGTTTTGATGTAGCTTTTAAAAATCGATTGTCTGCTATTTGATTCAATTAATATTTACGTTTCTTTATCGTCACATGAAGCTAATTGTATAAAAAATTATATCAGTATTAAGCTCTATTTATGTTAATGTTTCTATACAACAAACAAAAATTTAATATAATACTATAGACAATCGATTGAATCTCAGCCACAATAAAAATTTGCTACATCTTATGTACAATAATTCGAGATTCATTTAATAGTGAAATCGTTGAGTAATCACTATACTTTTGCAACGAAATTAGTTCGGACGGACTTCAGCTAAATTATTTCTTTTAACATTTTACTAACGTCTTCGAAACACATTAGTTCTGAGTCAAAACACTACACTTGTCAATAGGCTCAATTTTTTCTTGACTATCACATTGGGCACTTTTTGAAGAAGTCGGATCAAGACTCTTTTTTTGTTGAATGTCTTTGGGAGGCACCGTTGGTAACGTATTGTAATTCAAGGAGTTTGATAGAATATGTTGGTCCTGTGTAAAGTCTATACTTTGCAAGAATTCTGACATGTTTTCTTTATCATGCAACTGTTCTACATTATCCTCTTTTGTTTGTTTATTAGAAACAAAGGGTGAGCCAGTTGTAGATAAATTTAATTTTAAACGATCTCTAGTATGCCTTAATTCTCCTAATTGATATTGTTGACTTTGACTACAATCATTTAACAAGTCTATTCCGTTTTGTGATACTCCTTGTTCATCACCATCTATTTCGTCTCGTTCTTCAATCACTGACGTAGATGCACCAGGAAAGAATTGACTAACATATTTACTCTCGCTAGTTTGAAATTGAAACGGACGATTTGAACTGCTCACAAAAAACTCTTCGTGTCCTATAAGCAAAATAAGTTTGATGATATAAGGTAAAATATAAATTCATAAATATTTCACATATGTTATATTAACTAAATAAAAAAATATATATATATAATGCATATAATACCAGACCATACCAGTATGATTGGTATCATCATAATCAAGGGGATACAGATCTAATCGTGGTTCGTCTATCATTTCCTCCCAATCTAAAATTAGAGAAAAATTATATACGTCATAGATAATTTTCCAATTATTTTCTTATATATGAATTTCCAATTTCTAATATAATTTATTTGTACTTTAAAATATTTAAAATTTACCACTATATGAAGTTGGCTCCCAAGTAGTGGTTGGTTCTCCTTGAGTTTCTGTAGCCAGTGTTTCCTTCGGGTATTCGTATACACAGTGATAGCGCTGTTTCTTAAACCACACACTCTTTTTTTGATCCTGAATAGACCATACATTATAAATCTAATAAAATTTATATTACATTATATAAATGTAATCTAATATACGTAATATACATATAAAGAAAATATTGCTAAATAAGGAATACCTACCAATTCATCCTAGCAGCAAAAGCAAATATAGAAAGATATAAATATTTACATTATATTTAAACAACTGTATAGTAAGTTATAAAACTTACACTAGATTTTAATGTTTTATCTGGAGATCTTAGTGCAGAACGATGAGGCGCTAATGTTGCATTCCAAGCTGATGGTGTAAATTCTTCTTCTTCCTCTTCTTCTTCTTCTCCTCCTTCTTCTCCACCTTCTTCCTCTTCATCCTCCCCTTCTTCTTCTGCATCCATTTCATCTTCGATATCAGCATCTAGTATTTCTCTTTCATTATTACTTAAACAACTTCGAATTTGCACTTGCTCGACATGCGGTTCATTATACCTCTGTAAAACAATATGAAATCATTACATATATAAAAAATAAATTCATATATATTTGATTATTTATTTATAATGCACCTACTTTCCATACAAATTCACCAGAGCTGGAGCTATTATTTTCATCCTCTTCTTCGTCATCTTCCTCCTCTTCTTCTTCATCATCTTCATCCTGACTAACCCACCCATGCTCTGTTCCAAAACTTGTTGACATTAAATCATCTTCTAATGGTAAAGGTAATGGCAATGGGAAAGATGAAGGCAATTGTTGCCATTTAGTTTCCTCCTCTGGACTTGGTAAAGGTGCTCCACCACTCGCCATCATAATGTGTGACTTATCATCACGAGAACGAACTACCGAACAATTATAATCCAGATTTTCTTCTTCAGATAAGTCTCCATTGGTTGTATCTCGTTCATCATCTTGTAGTTTTTCTCCTAGTCCTTCTAACAAAATCATTTTATTTGTTCGAGTATCAACTAATAATACATCATCCGAGGTAACAGATTCTTTTGAAGCGATTGATGTATCCCTAGAATTTGATATTAAAGACTCCGAGGTAAGAGTACTTTCACGTTCTTCTTGGATTGGACTAAGTGGTGAATCATATACATTATACCTAAATATAATAATAGACTTTTAAGTTTGGTTTTAAATAATAACTAAATATAATCATTATTAACCCTTTGCGGACTACCGCCGCATATATGCGTTCTGCGTAAGCCATCAATTTGGCTGAGGAACCCATATACGCGTTTGGCGAAAACAACTGATAAAGCCGAATGACTCATATATGTGTCCCACGTAAACGCGTCGCTATGGGCGAGAAACTCATATATGCATTCGGAGAAAACAAATGATAGAACCAAAAGACTCATATGTGTGTCATTCTATTTATCCTGTGGAGAATCTGTGCATGTACATATGTCTAGAATTTGACATCTATGAACGAAAAGCGTGTCTAAGCAGAAATGTGCGCTGGTAATTTTAAATAACTATCGTGGCAGCAGCTGGGCCCCACGGTACGGTTGATTACGAATCGTCCCGTCCGCAAAGGGTTAAATAATTTTATATTATATTGTTGGAAAATAAAACAGTACCTTATTGAAATACCCACTCCTCCACTACCTTGATTAGAAGATTCTTCACTATCATCATCGTCCCAATGTTTACTATCTATATCACTAGATATAGATGGATTATCATCATCGTGAGCTTCTAATGGTTCTACAATAGACATCTGAGCACAAGGTAATTTCTCTCTAAGTTCATTTCGAATTGCTGTTACAAACTCTTCTTCTATATCAAATGATACATAAGAATTATCACTACGTAAACTCATTGTAGAACTATCTTCATCTTCAATTTCATTTTCATTTATTTTGCCTATTTCTTTTTCATTGTCACTTTCATATATCTTTTCTATTTCTTTTTCATTTTCAATTTTATTTCTAGTTTCTCTTTCATCATTATTTTCAATATTATTTTCAAGTTTATTTCTATTTTCATTTTCTTTATCATTTTTACTTTCAATTTGATTTTTATTTTTCTTATCATTTTCATCTTCAAATTTATTTGAATTTACATTTTCATTTTCTTCTCTATTTTTAATATCATTTTCGTATTTGCTTTTATTTTCAATTTTATTTTTCTCCTCATGTTCATTTGCATTAATAATTACATTATCATTGTCATTACTAATTCCAATTTCATTTCTATTTTTAATCTCAATTTCATTTTCGCCCTTATTTTGCAAATATTGTTTTAATTCACCTTGTTCTTTGAGATACTTAATATCTGTTTGTATATTATGTTGCTCCAAATCTGTTTCTTGAGAAGAAAAATTGGTATCACTTAAATGTTTTAATTCCATATTTTTCTTAATATCAATCACATTTTCTGCCTGTATTTCTTGTTTATCTTCTGATACTAATTTTATGTCAGTTTCTACTAAACTAATATTAGGGGTACAATTTTCATTATTCTCTATTTCAACTACAGTATCTATAGTATGAATAGAATCAGATTCATCTTCATTTGTACAAAGAATTTTATTTTCTGTATAATTAATTGAAGTTAAGTTTTCTGTCATTTTTCCAGAATCAGGAAGTGTTGCATAGTACTCTGCATCAAGAATAGTATCAAGTTCAAATAAGATTTGTAACTGTTCTTCTTCAGTATATATTGGTATATTCACTGTAGAATCATTAGTAGAGGTGGAAGGAATTAAAGCATAAACATTCTCTTCTTCTTCACAGGATTCTTTATCTCTAAATCCAGAATCAGAACTTTGCTCATCATCAGGTGTAGATAATTGTTTTCTTTCTTCTTCATCTTCATTTGGTAAACATCTTCGGTTTATGTCTATATCTTCTTCATTAGAAAATTTATCACTTGCATTATACATAGAGTGTTTCTGAGATTGTAAAGTATCTGGTGTAGATTCAATAGTTACAGTTAATTTTGGTGTGGTATTATTTTCTTGTTTAGACGAAGATTCTATATATTCATTAAATTCACCTTCATCCAAGAAACCAGGTACTTTCTTTTCTAAAGCAGAATCTAATGCATGATTCCAAAGTGCAACATCAACTAAATTGCTTTCATCAGTCCCAAAACTAACTGAGAAATTATTAGGAAAACAAATATTGTCGCTGTTTTCATACTTAAATGGATCATTAGATTGAGATTTATTGTTTTCTTCTAACATTTCGCAAGAAGGTGTATCATCAGGTACATAACGTAGAAGAGGAAAATTAGGATCCCCCTTTGACAGAAGTCTTAATACATGTTTTTCACTGCATGCTTCTGTACTTGCACTTGCAACAGGTCTAGTGTCAGATGCTTGATCATTTAAAGATAATCTCAAAATCGGAGTTTGAGTTTGATCCATAGTTAATGTCAGTAATTTTGGCCTTTCTGAAATGTCTAACATCCTGATTTTATTACAAGTATTATTTGGCAAAGGATCTCGTAATTTTCTTAACGCTTC
The DNA here is from genome assembly GCF_000188095.3 of Bombus impatiens. Classification (NCBI taxonomy): domain Eukaryota; kingdom Metazoa; phylum Arthropoda; class Insecta; order Hymenoptera; family Apidae; genus Bombus; species Bombus impatiens. Next base: position 2,846,390 of record NT_176616.1, on the reverse strand, counting down.
GTCAAATTCATCTGCATGAATGCTATGTCTAAGATCGCTATCACTGCCGGTAGCGGGCAATTTCTTTTTCCCATATTTTTCAGACATTTGAGCTCCCATTGATAATTCTGCATCAGAATCAAAATCGATATGTACAAGTACCATTAAATCAGTAACAGATTTAGATTTTTGTTTCACTTTTTCAGTGTAAACTCCTTGTTCAATTCGTCCTTTCCAACTTTCTTCTTCAGTTTCAGAACTAGATTCATGATGAATAATATTTTTAAAATTTGGTACGTTTTTTACTAGTTCACCAGGTCCGAGCCGAAATGACGACTGTCGAGGTGTATCGTCGACAATAGTGGTCCAATAATCTGAATCTATACTTCCTCGAAGATCTTGTAAACTAGCACTTCGAACATGTTTAGTGTTAACTCGCAAATTCTCCCACCTTTGTTCAAAATCCAAATATTCTGTATATTCATTTAAAAGAAGTTGCTTTATCTCATCCAAATTTGGTCTTTTCTGTGGATTTAAATTCAAACATAAATGAATTGCTTGATATATATTTGATGGACAATTTTCTAGGTATGTTTGCAATACTTGTATACCATTTGATAAAAGATCAGTTCTTAAAGGTAAGAGCATTTGAATTACTTGTTCATCACTCTTATCGTGGTATGGTCTATTTCCCCATGTAATAATTTCCCAAAGAAAGATAGCATAACTCCACATATTTGCTTGAGATGTAATTTCTCTAGTTTCGATAGTAGTATCAGTACATTCTACACTTTCTGGTGCTGACCATCTAATAGGTAATGCGCGATCTCCAACTACATAATAATCTTCAGGGTATTTCTCTACACCAGTTCCATAATCTCCTAATTTTGCTGATAGGTCTGATGCTACTAAACAATTTCTGGCAGATAAATCTGTATGTACAAATCCATGACTATGCATATGTTTCAATCCAGCAGCAATATCTAATGCCATCCGAATTGGGATGTTTTCTTTATTAAGTGCTTCTTGAGATTTTTTATCATGATTTGATAATAAAAAACCTTTGAGGTCACCTACTGAACATGACTCAAATAGTAATAGATACGGATCAGTTTCTAAACAAAATCCTAATAAAGTTAAGATATTTTGATGATGTAGCTTCAAATATGGAGTAGCCTCTCCAAGAAACCAGGCTTTTTCCTTCATAGTAGCTTCTTCCGTAAGAATTCTCACAATAACACCACCATTTTTAGAAGTTCTCCTGTGTCCTTCTAAATCTGCACGACCTTCAACAACTTTTCCAAACCATCCATGACCTATCTCTCTTAAATACTTCAATTTTTCTCTGGGTACACATAAGTCCTGTGCATCAAACCACTCGTGACAATGTTCTGGGAGAGTATTAGAATCAGAATCATGTTCTTCAAAAAAAGACGTTGATAAAGGTAATGGTTTAGGTTTTGTAGTATTTCTAGGTCCAGATATAATATGTTCTACAGGCAAAGGTTCAAACTGTACTCTCTCTGAAGCAACTAACACATGTGGAACATTCAATTCTAAACCTTCGAGAGAATGTTCAAATACTGATTCCTGACCAATATTGTTCCCATCTTTGAATTCCTATAACATAAAACCACAATTATAGTTTCTAAATCTTTTCATAAAAAATTAAAATATATTAAATTATATTACATACTACAATTACTTGCAAATAATACACATGCAGCTATATCTAAATATTGAAAGAAAAATAACAGACATGATACATTTATTACTTTCTTTATATATAAAATAACATGATTGTTTTACAATATATTTAAATGTAATGAATATTAATGATTTTTTCTACATTCATAAATAGAAAGCTTTTGTAAAAATTATATAAACTGTTATAATTTTATGATCAACAATATATCTGAACATGTAGAATAAACAAATAGTATTTAATGCTAAAACAATCTTTTGTTTAAATTCACATTGCTATCATGCTTTGAATACTTAAATAGAAGGGATTAATTACAACTCTTGTTGATTCTAATATGATTTTCTAATAAAACTATATTTAAATTTTGTCATTCAAAAAATTTGTAGCATTAATTTTACCTGATTGCACTTTCCTGTTTTGTCCTACAATTAGTAACATATAAGTCATTATTCTTAGACAATAAGTAACCTCGGTAAGGAATTTCATTTGTTATAAATAACAAAATAAATGACAATAAATTACCTGAAATCCCTTAGGTCTCCTAGGTCTTCGACAACAAAGACAACCAACTAAGGTAAATGCTGTAGCAGTAACGCTTAAAAGACCAAGGATATATTGTATCCAGTATCGTTCCCATTTTGATGAGGCATAGGAATATGGCAAATCTATTATAAGCAAAATAACCTCTCATTAGCAACATGTTATCAAAATAAATATTCAAATATGCAATTAACGTACCTGTCCGTATAGAAGATGATACAGGATAGGCTGTAAGTGTCGGAAGACCCGCCCAAAACAGCCAACATATCCAACATAATATGATATTCAGCATCGCGCATTGAAACTCTTCAATGGTGTGATCGCGATCTATTTAAGTCATTCTTAAAAAATGTATTACTTCTTGAAAAAATGCATGACTGCAAAAGCTGAGAAAATCTAGTAGATCGTAACACGTTCTAATTTTACGACACACATATCACAACTATCTGTAATCTCATATTTTTGATGTCTACAATCTATTGGAAACTAGCTTCGGTATAGAATGTTGTTAAATAACTTTGTCACAGCGATGATGAAGTGTTGCAATAGTATGTAAAATAGAAATACACTTTTCTTAGGGAAACCACCTGGGCCAAGCATGATACGTATCGTAAACCGAATACAATACAATCGGCTACGGTCCGGTTAAAAGGTAGGTGTAAAATCACCACGCTTGCCAAACCCAGTTCTATTCTTGCCCCTCTATTCTATCTATTGCTTTATTGCTCTCTTTCTATCTCCAATGCTACACACTAATATGAATGTATTCTGACTAAACGATCGCCCTAAGTTGTAACATTTTGATTAGTGCAATATTATGTGTATGTTTGACTATTTAATAAATTGTTACAACGATTAAATAATACTTTTTTATTTCTACTATCATACATATGTTGTAGCAGTATATAATGTACATAATAGATTTAATGGTAATTAAATACAACATATATATATATATATATATTAAATGTTGTATTTAACCATTGTATATTGTATATAATGTTGTATATCAACCATTAAATGTTGTATTCAATGGCAATTACAAATATAACATATAATGTTTTATTTGATCGCAATTAAATACAACAAAATTTTGCAAAAATTACATCTATAATGTTAGATGTAAAGATTATATGTATAATTTAATCTAATGTAATAAATATGAATAATATAATAGGTGCACAATTAATGCTACCGAATAAATAAAAGATAATTTTAGAAAAATAATACCTTATTCTCTTTTACTCTTTTCCCAAATATTTTTTTGCTAAAATTAGTATTATTTCTAAGTAAAATGTTATTCAAATGTTCTATTATAAAAATAAATTTAAAATAATTCTACTATGTAACAGTATTAGATCTTTTCCCTTGTTCTTTTTCTTACTATTTTCTTAACGTATTCTTTTCATTCTTGACGTACAAGACTTTTATGTAAACAAACTTATGTATATATTTTATAATACGTATCTTATCAAAAATGTTTAATTAAGTTAAATATAACTAGAAAGAGTTTTGTAATTATAAGTTTTTATTAAAAATTTATAAACTGCTAATTTGGAAGATTATGTATTGTATTATGATTACTGTATACAATTACAAGAATTTTTAAATTGAACTATACATATGCATAGAAGTACAACAGGCAACAATAAATAAGTATAATATGTACAGTGACCCATTATATTTCTCTTAATATAATGTAATACGTATAATGAAATATAATTTACAATCTTTTAATTGTTAGTACAACAAACAGCTTAACAAAATCATATAATTTAATATATTTATAGGTATTAAGATAATTAATTAGACGGTAAAATCTTAAAAAATAAAAGCGTTTAGTATAACTGGTCCCATGGTGTAATGGTTAGCACTCTGGACTTTGAATCCAGCGATCCGAGTTCAAATCTCGGTGGGACCTTAAAAACATTTTTGTCTAGTACAATAAAAAATTTACTATAATTTTATTAAAGAAAATAAAAAATTTATATCAAAATTTTGAAGATTCAGTAATATATAAAAATAATAGTTTTATAATAGTTATATGAATAACATATTCATTAATAATTTGTTTTGAAGTAAGTAGTTATGAAAACAAAATAGAATATCATTTAATATTCAGAATAATAGTAACTATTATTATTATTATTATTACTATTATTAAATTATTTTTATAAAACTTCTATTTTCTTTTGCTGCAAATTGAACAAGACAAAATATTTTTATTCATAAAATATACATTTAAAGAAGAGGGCGTCGTTGTCAACTGTCACTTCGAAGTTCATTGCGGGTTCGTTCAATTTAAAAGGTTAGGATAATTTATAACCTTTCGTTTTTAGTTTTTGGATAGAAGAAAATTTTAATAATAGGTAGCGTAAATTTCTATCGAAATGAATAAAGAATAAGCTTGTACATTATGAATTCTATATATTATATACAAAATAAATGAATCATATTCGTATAATATACCCTTATATTAAACATTTTTTAACAGAAACGTAGATATAAATTTTAGGGTTAATAAAATTATTGAAAAAAATTGCTATCATGAGCGAAAAATCTGATTCTGTTGTGATAATTAAAGCAAAACCTGTTCGTAAGGTATTTAAAGCTCCAGTTAAAATAAATAAAATACCTGAAGAAATTTTAAACAATTCATTGTTAAATGCAGCAATTGCTGCGTTACCCTGTAATTACAATTTTGAAATACACAAATCAGTATGGAGAATTAGGGAAGTCAAAGCTAAAAGAGTTGCATTACAAATGCCTGAAGGACTTCTAATGTATGCTACAACTCTAGCTGATATTATTGAAGACTTTACAGATGCAGAAACTATTATAATGGGAGATGTTACTTATGGTAAGGAATTTTATTGTTGTGTATTAATAAAAAGATTATTTAATTGTAGGTTTTCTATGTACTTTTTAATTGCTAAAATACATAATTTAAATATATATTGTATAAGTATATATAATTCCAAATAAAAACTAATATAATTGATACAGGAGCATGTTGTATAGATGATTATACTGCAAAAGCATTAGGTGCAGATTTTTTAATTCATTATGGCCATTCTTGCTTAATACCAATTGATCAAACTGTTGGTATTAAAGTACTTTATATATTTGTTAACATAAAAATTGATACTTCACATTGTATTGAATGCTTACAAGCTACATTATCAATTACAACAAAAATTGGACTTGTAAGTACTATACAATTTGCTGGCACATTACAAGCAATTGCAATGGAGATGAGAAAAAATGGTTATGAAGTATCTACTCCACAAAGTAAACCATTAAGTCCTGGCGAGGTATTGATATTTGTATATCTTATTAGGCTAGACTCAAATTACATATATATCCTTTTGCGTGTATTGTAATCTTTACATCATAAATAAATCATATTATTGCTTAAAGATTTTAGGTTGTACGGCACCACAGATTCGGTGTGCTGATGTAGTTATCTATGTAGGAGATGGTAGGTTTCACTTAGAAGCAGCAATGATTGCTAATCCAAAATTAAGGGCATTTCGATATGATCCCTATGAGAAGAAATTGACAGAAGAATTTTATGATCACGAACAAATGCTAAAAACTAGATTAGCAGCAATTGAACATGCAAAAGAGATTGGAAAATTTGGATTAATACTTGGTACTTTAGGAAGACAAGGAAATCTTAATGTTTTGAAAAATTTGGAAACTAGAATTAATTTATTGGGAAAGAAAAATGTTATTATATTGCTCTCAGAAATATTTCCAGATAAAATTAAATTATTTAAAGGCGTTGATGCTTTTATACAGGTTGTTTATAAATATAAAATTTGTTCTCTTAATTATATTTTCATAATTATGATGAATTTATATTGTATGATTCCTATATTACAGATTGCATGTCCACGATTAAGTATAGATTGGGGAACAGCGTTTGAAAAACCTTTTCTCACACCATATGAAGGAGCTGCTGCTTTAAAAATGATAAATTTTAATAATGATAAGCCATATCCTATGGATTTTTATGCTTCAGCTAGTCTTGGGCCATGGACTCCTAATTACAAAGAATCTGAATTAGAAAAACAAACTAACACTTGTTGTGGTAAATGTAAAGATAAAACATAAACAATAAAGATTAATTTATATTTAACTTAATACCATTAGAAGTTTTATCTTTTAAGTATTATTCAAAAAATGGTTAGTAATATTGTTAACATTTTAATAATTTACAAATACTTTTTGACCCAATATTACTTTGTTATAAATTCAGTAACAAAGGTAATGATTATTTATTGTTTAGTTTTTAATATATTTTATTTTACATGCAACAAAATTTGCATTTAATATATTATATGCAACAAACATATATGATACGTTTAACTGTATTTCACGCTACCTTCATGAGTAGTGGTGTGATTATAGAAATGTCCGCGTGGGCGAATTACGTCATACGCCCACCTGTAGCCGCACATCTATATAGTACCTTTTATGAATGTGAGTAGTGTATATCGCAAATATAATTTTTACACATTGCCCAAATTTTTCAATCCTAGAATTTACAAATTATTAAAAGATTTATATTTAATATTACTACAGCCGATTACACATATTTTCATAAAATTATAGTTTATAATCTATGTGTTACATCGTAAATAAAAAATTACAATTTCGCAGAATATTATTTAATTTTTACTTTTGTTAGCGCTGCGCTATTACAAGCAACTTAAACAGAAATATTTTCAAATAAATATTATATCGTAAATTAATTTTATATATACAAATGAAAATTTATGAGAAACAAACAATGTTTTACGAAAAAGTTATTAAGAAAAGGTCATAGGGTAGATCGCATAGTTCCCGGGGGTGGAAGGCTGTTTCGGCCGCACCCCGGCATCGCTACGTTAGTCGTCATTCCAACGTGGCTCAACAAGTACACGCGGCAGTGTACAGTTGATTCAAATATTTGAAAATGTACCACATAATATAAGATAACTGTAATCTTGTTTTGCTTCCAAATATATCGAAGAAAAGCGTAACGAGACACTCGCGTTTCAAGAATATTAACAAATTTAGATATATTCATTATCCTTATACTTTATTTCTCCATTGATCTGTTAATAGTGAAACAAAGTATCTTACTTGTAAGTATATAAATAACATTTCAATCTTACTTTTAGATATTACAATTTTTTATTTAATTTGTATACTAAAAATATTATTCTTTTCTATAAAAGTAAGGATATTTATTTATCTATACATTGACCTTGAAGTATTGTTTGCGAAATAATTAAATATTTAAATTATTTAACATTAACAAGGAATAATAAAAAATAATTAATCAAAGTGTGACTTTATCCTATAAATAATACATGACACTTTTAAGAAGGGAATCTCTGAATGACATCCAAAGTGATGAATAGGAATAACTGGGAGGGAAAATGGCCTAAACAACAAACACGGACTAATAAAACAGTACACAAGAACAGTAAGCGAACTAAAAAATCCGGACTAAAGTTATCAAATTCATCTAAAGGGACAACACCTAGACAAAGAACTCTTAGAAGATTGGAAAGTAATGAGAGAGAAAGAATGAGAATGCATAGTTTAAATGATGCTTTTCAGGTAGATATAACTGTAGTAATTTGTAACAAAAATTATCTATTTGTAGAAAAACATAAATGGTTGTATTTTGTAGTCTTTACGTGAGGTAATTCCACATGTATCAAAGGAAAGACGATTATCCAAAATTGAAACCTTAACTTTGGCAAAAAATTATATAGTTGCTCTCACAGATGTGATATGTGCAATGAGAAGTGAAGAAAAAACTATAGATTCACAGTCAGAAGTTTCTCAATCTCAAGAATCATCTAAGAACATAAATATTTGTCTAAATATGAATATTCCTATTCCTTCAAAATCCCGTAGTTAGGGAAATATCAATATTTATTGGAATAATTATTCATACACGTAAAGAAACAATTCTAAAAACACTGCAGGCCTCAGAAATAATAACAAATATTTTACATTAACAGCAGTATCAAAAAGCTGTTAAATTTTACTTTATGTAAATCTTTCCATTCAAGATTTATCCTCATATATCTGATTAAATAATAGATCAAAGAATTAATAAATTCATATATAATTCTAATCTCATTTAATTTAGTTTTATTTATATCTTTTAGCAGTATTATTGAAAATACAGTGCCAAAGAATACTATTATTTTCATAAAATGAAGCAGTATTATATTGTAGTAGTTACTATATATATGTTGTGTAGTATTAAGAAATATTAATATGATTATAGCAAAATATTTTATTTAAATTGTTTTGAAATTATGAATTGCATGGTATATTGTTCCATATATTGAATTAAATACTGTTAATATAATAATTAAGAATACTTATAATATATACGTACGAGCATTTAAGAATACTATAAATGTTACCAAATATGAATTATTTATAGAATATATGTTATAATTTGTTATGTGAATATATATTATAGTTTGTTTTTTCATATATTTATGTATAAGTAAAAGGCAAATAAAGATATATTTTACTTATGTACTTATTTTCATGTTCTTTTCCTTTTCATCTCTATAAGTAAAGATTACATAAAAACATGAAAAAGGTATACAAATAAAATCGTTTCATTAGAAGATTAAATAATATGTTTGCCATGTACAAATTATGGAGAGATTATTTAAGAAAACTGATTATTTTCTTATATGAATATATTATTATATATTGCATTATCTAATGTTACTATATTGCATTGTCCAATGTCATTGTTTTAAAACAATTAAAAATTTTAAGAAATTAATTCACAGCAAAGGAAATAGGCCAGGTTTCTAAATCCTGTAAATTAACTAACACACCTGTTTGTGTCTTAGAAAATGTTGGAATACAAATCAATCGTATTGTTTGTCCTTCATCTGCTGTGAATACATATTTTATTTTACCAAGACTATTTCTTCATTATAAATATAGAAATAAGAATGAATAAAGAATATATTTACCTGTGAATAATTTGGTATCGTACTTCTCCATATTACCAACAAAATATATATCAGGACATTCTGTTATAATAAATGGATCAATTTTGCTAGATGGATAAGCTGGTATAGTATCTGGTGCAGTTGGAGCATAATGTCGCCAAAGTAACGTACGTTCTAACCACATTAAAGGTGAAATATCAACAAGTCCAGCAACTTTCATGATATCTATAATTGGTTGACCACTGGATCCAGCTACAATGCGAGAGTTTATACTACCAATCCATGGATTAGTAACTCCATAAAAACTTTTAAACCTATATAATATGAATATTAACAATATTATGATATTCTGTCATATACACATATATTTTACATTACCTGAAACATTGTGGCAAAATGCATGGATGAAGTGGTTGTTGAGGTAATGTATGACATGTTGGATCAAATTCTCCAGGCATTAATATTATGGGACAACATTGTATGATAGGATGAAGAAAGTTATCCAATTTATGCGTTATGTTTGCAGTCTCTTTAAATATCGCTGCATCATGTGCATTTGTCTCAAAATAATTTTTATAATTGTGGGTCTCCACAGATCCTCTTACACTATTTCCTATGTTAATATTATTGTTATTTATTGCAAATACTATTATTATTAATACACATTAAATACCTGCTATAATAATACACACAATAGATGCCACATCTTTATGAACTTCTTCACAACCAATCATTCCAGTGATCCATTCAAATAATAAATCTGTACTTAATGATTGTAAATTATTTGCTAGATCTAGACCTGAAATTATTAAAATCTTTCCTTGCGTTTCTAGTGGCCGATCAAATATTGATAATTTTGGACAACATCCTGGCAAACACCAATCTATTACCTGGAATCAATACATTTTATAAAAGAAAAAAAGAGCAAAACTCAATCAAATCAAAAAGGCAAAATATCAAACTAAATCTAAATTAAAATTTTTACTTTAATTACATTATGTATTTCTTTGTAATTTTAATTATTTTTGTAAATTGTATAAAAGAAGATATTTACTGAAAGTTCACCATCCTTTAGTTCATGTCCCAATACAGCACAAACAATACCAGTAACTACATCTTGAATATTTATATGATTATCAACCAATTTAATACGTAATGTTTCATCTTCCAAGTACAATATATCTTTAAATGATGCATAATTTGCTCTAGCTGGTTGGGTTTGTAATTGAAGTTCGGTACTAAGTTCGCGTAATAACGATGGTTTCAACTCTTGATGTTTGTATAAAGTGCCTATTATAATACAAGTATCATTTTCGTTTCTTTCACTAAGTTGTTCAAGAGTAACTATTTTATTGTGTCCTACAGCAAAATATTAGATATAAAAAAATATAACCTAAAATGATAAATGTAATTTATATAAAAATATCTACCCCATTTAATTTTCGCTTTTTGCAAAAGGTAATCTTTTAATGCTTTTAATCTTGCTTTATAAATACTACAATACTGTTGTTCAAAACGTTGTTCAGAAATATTAAACTTTTTAAAGTCTTCGAATATACATGACTTGCGACGATACGTCGGTTGCGGTTGAATTTCCATTTCAGAAAATGCTTTTATTAGATATTTATAACAATACACTGTAGTTTTAGTAAATTGAATATATTACTATATTCACTAAAATTAAATAATCATAAAAATTAAGACACTGAATATAAAAAAGGAATATTAATGCAATTAAGCAATTTAATTTTTTCTTTGAAAGTTATCGATTTTTAATATTTTTATGGCATACAACAAATAACATTTCACAAAATGTTGAAGCTATATTCGTTTTCGAGATATTTTTTGAACATTTAAATTGAAATGTGAAGAAATTAAAATCGCTATAAATACAACCTACTAAATAAATTATATTTAATGAAAGGTACGTTACAGTTACATATACATATAAGACATGGGTCGATTATTTATGAAGATAAGCAATTACTTATCAAAAGTGAGCGAAATCTCCATTAAAATTTATTTTGATATCAATTTTATCAAAAAATTTCATGTAGATATTATATGATTTTATAAAACTGGATATCAAATCTTAATTATTAAGTGACGTATGTAAGATAATTTATTTTATACTGATATCAATATTCGTTATGTGTTGACTATATTATAAATAAAAAATTATGCACAACCTTGAATACATAAATATTGTATGAACAAATAAGAGAGAATACACTTTATATATTAAATTAAATATTACCCAATATTCTACATTGTATAAAACATGATAAATTAATTAAATGATTATGCCGGATTTGGTGGCAATCCCATTGACCAAGTATCTAATAATTTTTTATCATGAGGTCCAGCACCTAAACTAAGCATAAGTCCAGAGAGATCACCACTATGACCACGTCCTCGCATGGCATGAACTACTTTGGCAATGCTACAATTATAATAAGAATTCACAGTTAACACAAGAAATATTGTTCAATATTAATATAAAATACACAATATAATTGTACTTTGCCCATTCCTCTTGTAGTGCAGCAAAATGTGCCTTTAAGGTCGAATTTCCAAGTTTCTCATTTTCAAGTGATTTTTCAATTTTTGTTAATAACGTTGGTAACTTTAGTGGCAATGTTCCTGTCCATCTAACAATATGTGAACTTGAATTTTCAACTTTGTGTTCATCAGTAACAATATCTAATCTACATACATTTGCACAAGGTAAAGGAACAGCTACTGACGTGTCAACACCTGAAATTAATGTGATTATTTATAAAATATTTAATAAAATATCTATATCTTAATATCTTTGTAATAATAATGTACATACCAATAAAGTTACACTTGTTAGGATCCATATATTCTGTCGCTTGAGTCTTAACTCTTCTACATGCACGTGGAATAAGAGAACTAAGTCCATATAAAGATTCCAATCTTTCAATGTTTGGACCTCTTACCAAAATTTGAACGCCCGTTAAACTAGAATATAAAAGTTGTCTAAATTGATCCTTCCCCAGTACAGCTCTCAAATCTTTAAGTATCACTGTAGTAGATTTCCCTGAGACCTCTGAGAATTCAAGTGTTGTTTCTGGTTCATTTGAGTTTAAAGTTAAATTTACAGGTAATTTGGCATTTACTAAAGTAAATCCATCTTCAGTTTCTAAACAATGAGAAATGCTATTTGATGAAATAAATTCAAGTATACATTCTTTATAAATGTGGTATTTTTTGTGATGCTAACCAATTTGATCCTCCAAATTGTAATTTAATTCATCATCTAATAAGCTCATGGGAAAAATTTCTATGAAATGTCTTGCTCCTGCACTAAGAATCCATACCAGCCACATGTGGATTCTGGTTTAATTGTAATTTATTAATATTCTATTTTGTAAGTATTGAATACTTATCCCATAACTATAAAACAGACCTTATAAAAACATGTTTCTCATTGGTTATATCACTAAAAGTTCTAGGCTGTCTGTTTGAATTATTATATAATCCTGGTCCATTGTTGGCTGTTGATAAACGAACAACTCTTTGTGGACATTCTGCTTCTTCTGCATTGTACTTCTTTTCAGCAAAATCTTGTAATTCTCGAATTACTTCTTTTAAATTATCAACTAAAAAGGGCCACATATTTAACAGAAATTGTTTGTCCCTCATGAAAACAATAAAACTGCACCATTTACGAAAACCTCTTGCCTGTAAAAAGAAAAAGAGAATACCTTAATATTGATGAATTACTTTCTAAATTCCTTTCTAAAAATTTAAAATTATAATTAATGACATGGTTTGAATAATTTGTTGTAATAGCTACCAAACATGCTTTTTCGTTGCATAATTCACCTGGGCATCTTTTAATGTAAATGTATGACTTAAAACATGCCCCCTATATTCATCTCCAAAGTAGCAAACACCTTCTTTACCAGGATGTACTTCACAGCTTAGACTCCTTAAAAAATTAAAACATACATATGATTATCAAATTTTAGAGGATTGAGTAATATATAAATTCATGTTATTATATATATAAAATACATATTTAAAAAATACGAAGGAATATTTCATAATTATTATACCTAAAGCATGCATGCTTTAGCAAGCACCAAATATCTTGAGTTAATGATTGCTGAGCAGAAAGAAATGATGTCCTTGTTTCATGTTCATTACTTAAATATTTCACATTACCAATACTTTGACATCCTTCACATTCATGCTGTCCATCTTCCATAACACTTTGACTTCGTCTTAATATTTCTTTTGGACCATAGAATTTCAGTTTCTCTGTACTTTGATTATCATAATTACGATATGATTGAGTTGTAAATATCACTTTAGGTCCATGTGATTCACAGAAAATACATAAAGCAATCACAGCATTCATTGTTAATATTACTGTTTTTTTATATGAGTGTTACAAATTTACTGTTCATATATTTTTATATCCTTATCACTCTTATCATCTTAAACACACACATTATGTATTATATGTATGTGTGTGTGCGTATAAATAACGCAATATATTCGCAAGATTTAAATAAAATATTTAAATGTTATACATATTTAAGAATTTAGAAAGTTAGAATTATAATTTTAAACATAACCTCTGTTCATAATGTCAGATATAAAATGTATCTAATATAAAAACACAGTGTGAGTGTGTTATTTATTAATTTTTAGTTCACGTTTTGAAACAACGAAATTAATTTTTTTCAGCTTTTTCACGTGATAAGACAGAAATGAAGAGAAGCCAAGAACACGTGACATTATGATAGTCTTTTATACATATCTGAACATACATTTATATCATTCGTTTGTATGATGCCTGCTCACGCATACACTCATAGTTTTGATGACCTCGTACATATAAGTAAAAGCAGAAATATATTTATGTAGCATAATGAATCGCTTCATCTAAGGTGTAACATGTAATATCATTAAATATTTATTAATTTCTTTTCTCATGTATTAATATATTTAATATTAATATAACTAATAATACTTATGAGATACGTATTACAAATTTATTATTTTGTATTACGATAAATTAATTTTAATTTAGTGCCTTCATATGCAGCTCTCATCCATATACCTACTGAATGTGCTTGAGGATCAGGATATTTGAGTTCCTGAAATAGATTTTAAATAAATTTTTCTTATTTTAATATATTAGTACAAACTAAAATTTGTGAAGTAAACTATAATATTTTATATTTTTTACATGAGAAGATTGTGTATACAAAACATTTGTAGTAAAATTTTCAGCGGCTTTCACAGCTATTCCAAATGCATCAATAGGATCCACATTTCTACTTAATGCATTTTGTAAATCTATCTGTACTGCTGTTAAAGTCGTTAATAGAATTTGGTCACCTACAGAGGATGCTTTAAATTGTTCAATTGCTTTATTTGCAGTAATTAACACATGTAACCATACATCTACTGTTATCTCTTTATCATTTTCATATTTTGAAAAAGCCTAAAATGTATTATACATTTAAGGAGTTAACCATATATGCAACTGAAAAGTTAAACATAATATATTATATCTTACTTCAGCAATATAGAAAAAAAATAAAAAATATAGCCTTCCTCGTATATCACTCACTGTCTTTTGAATGATATGACTAATTTGTAAAAATGTTATATATAAATTTGTTCCCAATAATTCATTTTTCTGTAAAATGTTTTAATTAAAATTCCATTATGTGTGTTTTTTTAAAACATATTTAATATCCAACCTGAATAGCATTTTGTATAGCTTTAGCTCCACATGCAAGACTTGTACCATAATTTCCATTGCCATATTTTTGATCCATTATATTCAATTGTCTTTCACATGCTATTATTGCTTCACATGCCATTGATATGATTAATAAAAATGTTTGACTAGTTTTATGATTCATTGTTGGTCCTTGTAAATTTAAAATATTCCAGTCCATATTCTACACATTCATTGAGATTTTATTATACTACATCTTCCACAATGCACTAATAGAATGTAATTACCTTATGATCCTTTTTTAATGTAATTAATTTTGTTTTGTCATGCTAGAAATTAATTTTAGTTTCAAGTTAAAATATAATATAAATTAAAAAATAGAGAAGAAGCTAATTCCATAAATTTTACAATACCTTTTTAGTTTCTATTGCCTCTAAACCTAATGCTACTGGCCAAGTAGATACAAATGTTGGAAAATCTAAATATTTAATTAATATTGTATTGAATGAAAGATTTAATAGACAAATGTGAAAACCATTACTATTTGAATATTTCATAAATTCTTTCATATATATTCTTTTTAGTTTTAATCCATTTATTTCTATTTGTTGCAAAAGTTCTAAGATAAATATGTTTCCTTGTATTTGGCCGCAACCTAAGGAATAGAAAATGTTTCAAGGTAACGAACAGGGTTTAAAAGATAAGCAAAATTTTCAAATGTCTAGTTCTTTTATACCAAAGTTACTTATTATAATTGCAACCTCATGACCAATACAAAACTTTTTGGTTTCATGTATATCTGTTTTAGTTTGATTTTGTGATGTTATATTTAATATATCTATCAGTGGTTTGAGTACTTGTTTAACTAAATTTGGAAACATTTCCAATTTATATCCTTTATGAATTATATTTTCAAAATAATTATCTGTAAAATATAATCTTTTCTTTATATTATATTATTAGACAATTTAATTTAAAGAAAATTGTGTAACCTGTTTTTAAAAGTACTATTTCTCCACTATTTGTAATAGAATTACAAAAAGAATAGATCTCATCTAAACATTTTCCTTCTTCTGACATAGCTCCAGCTATTTTACATATAAAAAGTGTAGGTAAAAGATTATGTTCTTTTACACTATTACCAAAATAAAGCATATCACTGCTATTTATTGTTATTAGTCTAACAACATACCCTTTTAGTTCAGCATATAATTTTGCCAAATTAAAGTTTATAGAATATTCTGCATAATTTTCTACAATTAACAATATACCTGTATATATATATTTTATTTAATTATTTAATAATATAAAATAATATCTTATTATATAATTATATCTTATTACCTTCAGTGTAATCAAATCCAACTTCTTCAATAACTCTTAATATATTATCAACAGAAGGTGCAGAAAAGGTATTTCCTAAAACTGCAGCTGTTAACATCCCAGGACCCACAACTCCTGGATATATCAATTCATTTTCAGCTCTGCTACCAGATATTAATTTAACCTATTATTATAATGCCATATAATATCGTAATTAAAATTTTTATTTAATCATGACAAATTACATACCTTCCCAATCATATTTGCATAATCTTTACGTAAAATTGCATTACATTCTTCTAATGCAATTAAACTATTATGTATTTTTGCCATTCCCATAAGACTTTTATTCATTATTGTATCAAAATAGTCATATTCTTGTTCTCTTAATTCATACATCCTTTTGCATAAAAATATTACCTTCATATATTAGTGGAATAAACTTAAATAAATATTTATAATAAATATATTATATTATGTTAAAAATATAACTTATAGTTTTTAAATATTTGCTTTCAATATCTTATATTTGTAAATTGAAAAGGTTATTTAAACAGTTAACCTACCTAATTTGAGGCAAGTACAATTTGATCCCTTATAATAGGCTATATTTTTTTTCTTATTTCTCAAAACATAATGTTGTTATTCATTTTATTATGAAACAATAATTCAATTAGTTTTTATAAATTTGAATACAGACATATATAATTTAGAAACCTATACATAATCAATCTTTAGAAATTCATATGAATTGACAGTTTTATATTTAATGTTAAAATTTATTTGCTGTTAAAAATATGTATAAATCAAATTAATACTATGAAATTTAATGTATCAAAGTTAATGTAAAAAGATTAAGAAAAATATCGTGTATATAAAGATGTATTTATTTATAACTGCTTGATTCAGCCTTAAATGGCCGAATGTTGCACTACATTTTGACTACTTTTGCAAACTCTGCTTTTCAAAAGTATCAATTCATATAAAAATTTTTGATAATCATTTTTTTTAATACTTAAAGTAAAAATGTAATAATTAGATAAGATTAAGTCAGATCAATATGAAATAAGAACTTTGAAAGCAAAGGTTGCAAATACATTGGTGACAAGGTTTATCTTGTCTAATAATCATGTAACAACCTTAAACATTATCAGTCTACAAAGTTATACTAAAATTTGCTTATATAAATGTATTTAGATACATTTGTCATAACAATATCAGCAGTGTAGTCATGCATTCACACAAACAATGCATGTAATATGTACATCATTCTATGCTTAAAAATTCATTATTTTCACGCTGCATTCATACCACGCAGGGATTTCTATGTTTGCCTAACCCTATCTGGTATGTATTTATGAGTTGTATCTTTACCTGCGTTACTTTAAAAATCTACAAACGGAAATAGCAATCGTACTTTGTATTACATTAATTTTTCACCGGTTAATTTATAAATTTGCAATATCTTCTGAACTTGAACAAATTTTCTGTACAATTTTACATTAATCAAAATTTTGGAACAGCTTCAAACAGAAATGTATAATTTATGTGTATTGTTATATCACAATTCAAGGATAGTGTTGATAATAATGCATATTTAAGCTCATGCAAGTTACCAATCATAATCCCTTACAATATTCAAAAAAATGCTGTTCTATAGTTACATATGTATATGTATTTAAAGTTCCAAACAAATTAATTTTTAAAGTTGCATGTATAATAAAAAGTTGATATTTCATACAAGAAATTCGTTGTAACAAATAATTATGTATGAATTCTACAACAGTTTAAATTCGTCAATTGCAACTGTGGTATCCAACAAATTATGTTAATTTCTAATTTTTAGATTCAATTCTACACAGTTATTCACTTAATTCTTCAATTACTTTTAAATTACAAAACAGGCTAATCTTTAGCACTGTTTGCCATTCTGTACTACTTCAAGATGTATTTCCATAACTGTTATAAATTTCTGTGTCTTTCAAAGTGACTTTGTGATATTATTAAATAATCGTTTACCCCACCATGATTCCAAATCAAATGGTTTAAAATCTGAAATAGTATATTTATTTTAATCTATCTCAATTATATATAGTCTTTTTTTAAAAGAGAGAAATTATAGCTTACCTTGGAGGGTATCATTTGGTTCACCATCATTGTAATACACTATAGAACTAGGACCTGAAATTTACAAAATATTTTTGTTTATTATAAATATTTAATCAAATTTCAATTAGTTATTTATGAACTTGTATATACACAAAGATATACAAATCACAAGATATATATTTAATGCTTAGAAAGGTAAATAAAAGTAAAAAATTTACAGTCTGCTTCAATTAGATTTAAAAAACTTACTGGAAGGTTCTGAACAATCTGAACCATCAGAAGACTCAGTTCTTTGTCGTGTATTAACTTGATTCCATGCTGATAAATAAAAATTATAATTGTAGTGTTATGATATTATGCAATACAAATACAGTATAAATATATTTCCTTATACACTGTGAAATAAAAATTTTGTTATAACTTTCAAAATCAAGTAACAGAAATGTTTAACCTACATTCATAGACAAATTTAATAAGTTCTTCATGCTGAGGTGTAATAACTTCTTGCATTTGATGCCTCTGTGAACTGAATTTAGATTTTCCATTCATGTGAAAGACTGGTTTTGGCACATGGCTGTGAAATAATAATTGTTTTTATTATACATATTAATGTACGAAAAAACTGCTCATAGTACATCACATAACTTTTTTCTAAAAGCATATGATAATGATATGATTGTGTAATACTTCATGAATTATAATTTACGAGTTTCTAGGAATACAACATAGGAATTGCACGTGCTTACTATCAACGGACAATTATGAATTGCGTAATGTCGAAATGCTGAAGTTACAAAAAGAGAAAGGAAAGAAACGAACCAGGGTTAACATGGGTTCAAGCATTACTTACCGGGTGGTCTCGTGGTCATCATCAGGATCTGCTTTTCTCGTTAAATCACGCAAAGTTTCCAGCCTCTCAAGGTTCTGACTAATCCCTGAAAGATGATAATGTTCAAGTTGATATTATAACTGTTTATAAATACAGTTAAAAATTCTTCTGGTATCTGTACCTCTTCGTGTCTTAGCGGCTATCTTGCTAGGTCCTTTTGATACAGTATACATGTTTCTTATGAGAAAAGCACAACAATAACTTTGAACTATATTTTCGATACCAGATCATCCGAGATTAATCTTGAAATATTAGTATAGAATCAATCAAATTGTATACTGTGCGTTCAACTAGTACCGATTAGACCAACCGCACGGGTTGAAATGATCAGCGTGAAATACACGATGAGTGAACCACGTGACCTTAGCTTGTGGTATCGCAATGATATATATTCACGAACATATGTATCTGTACTTACACATCGATGGACCAATATGAGAAATTTGAATGCGGATATGTATCTTTTCATATACTGAAACGATAGAGAGAAATAATTTATATACATATATATGTTATATTGTATATATTGATAAAGAAAATTTGTTTGATAACCATTTAATATGAATATTATTTTATTATAAAATAGGTCATGCGATCGTATAATTATGATTAAAAAATTTATTTGAAAAATAGAATTTTAAATAAAAAAACTTACAGTACGACACAATTTTCTCAGTTCTTTTTATGTTATATTCGATAATATATTTGCAAATATCAAAATAATTTAAAATATAGAAATATTGTATATAAATAATATCTGAAATATAAATAATACCTAATGTCTGTAATTGTAATCTTGATTAAATATTAACATAAATATAAAATTGTAATTTATATAATTGTATTATAGAAGATCTTAATATATAGATAATAACAAATTTTTTATAATTGTCTTTGAAGTACTATATGTTGTAATTTTATATTAGTTTTATATAAGGATTAGAATTTTTAAATATAATCATCAGTATGTTGGAATATTAGAAAAGTTTATTACAAAACGAAAAAATGATGTATAATTTTAAAATATAAAGAAATTATTAAAAATATAAAATTAATTTCTTTCACAATATTCAATAAAAATTGCAATAATCACATAAAACAGAAGAATAATTTTTTATGTTATTACTTACATAGATTACAAGTATTTACGTAGAAGTAAATACAATTCACACAAATAAGCAAATTTAATTTTTCTTTCATCTTGTTTTAAACATCTATTTGAAATATTCTTAAATATTTCATCTATTCTAGAATAAAAGAATTAACATGTTTAGTGCTATACCTGCACTATTTGTCAAAAGTAATATATTTTTAGTAAAAATATTTGACTATTTGATATTAAAATAAAATATTCATTGGTAGAAGGATACAGCCTTATAAAATCAAACATTTAAAGATAGTTTCATAATGATTTATCACATCTTTAAAATTGCATAAAGAATCTTAGTTCTTATCATAGTACTGTCAATATGTTTGCTTTCTTCAAACTATAAAAGTAAAACTATAATTTTAAATTACAAACATAAGATTTACATAACGTTCCTTATTACCAATGATATTCCTATAATATAATTTTAGAATATATTAGTTATTTGTAATATATCGTTACATAATTATAACAATACTATCGATAAATTTATATTACTCTATAATAATAATACTTCATAAAGATCAAAATTACTATAATAATGAACGTATCATATTTATACAAAATATCAAATGATCGACAAATCTAAGATATAAAAATATTTCGATCTAAAGCGTAACAAAATCGATCACAAAATGAAATATTAATTTTTTTCTATTTAAATCCGCAAATTTGAAAAATGCAACTGCATAAATTAATAATTCTTATATAGTTCCAAGGCATGAGACCACACATTGTAATATGAATATTATTTTGCATACAATGTGTTTTTTTATATACAAATAACATAAGTTAGTATTTCTCCTATTTTTGCATTACATAATATTTACGCGTAACGGTTATTTTAAAATAAGTTATTCATTGTTATTAAATTTTTACAACGTAATAAAATGCTAATTTACGATCATTTAGTATCAATTCTATTCTTAAGTACATTTAAGCACAAAGCATTTTCTTTTTACTTTTTTTTATATTGTTTTCTTCAACTTATTTTGTCAATGTTTCTAATATTAATATTATTATTAGAAGCATTGATTTATTAAAAAGTGTATTTGATGACCGAATTAGAATAAATTTAATTTTCATCAGTTTTCTAAAATGTAAATATGAAAATTACATTTAAAGAGCAAATAAAGATTTATCTTGATCCTTATTAATTTGACGCTGAATGTTAGAGTTTTCAGAATTTGTAGTATTTCCTGTACTAGTAGTAGTTGTAGGTAGAGTTGGTAGAGCTTCAGCAGCAGCAGCTCGTTCTGCTAAGAAACGTTCGAACTCTGAAGATGTTAGAGATTCTTGATCACCATGTGCTCCTGGCTGAAAAAGAAGTTGTTTTAATAACTACGAAATATAATTAAATGCAATTTACATATAATTGAACATTTTGAAGAAAATTTTAATGATGTGTTAAATGATTATACTACAAATTTTTAATCTCATTGTTATATATAACTCACCGTATGATCTAACCAGGCTGCCATCTCATTAAATTCAGATTCCCGGTTCAGCTGAATATTAAAAGAAAGAAACAAAAAAATAAAAATAAACATACCAAACGAAACAATAAGAATCTGAACATATGCATATATATAGGCAAAAATAAAGCAAAAGGAAACATAAGAGAAAATTAATTATTTCATGCTATAGAAAGCAGTGAAAGGAAGCAACTTCTAAATAAATCTACTAAATGAATAAGAATATAATCACAACGTTTTAATATTACAATGTGTAGTAAGTATGATATTCTTACCTTTATGAGAGTAATTTTAAGCTCATTGTATGAAATCGTAACTAAATTGCTTACAAAAATATAATTTTGCAATATTGTGTAATTAAATTTATAAAAAGTTTTGTAATAATCTTACTCTTTTCAATAATAATCAGTATCTATATTATTCATGATATTAACTAAATGCTTAGCAATAATTATAGGAACAGGGATTACGCACAGAAGTAGCAGTAGTAGAAGCAGCTGTAGAAGCAGTCTGCTGGGGATACTTAGGATTATTGCGATTGAGAATCGCTGTACTGAGACTTCCTCCGCTCACCTGCTCCAAATTATCCTCATATTTGCTACCGCTACAATAAAAATAAGTGAATAGTTATATATTAGGTATACACATTTAAAAGTTGCAATTAATTTAATATTAGAAACCTGTTTTTTGCAGTTTCGTAAGATGTATTCCGTGATTGTGCAAACATATCAAATTCATCACTATCACCTTCTTTCTTCTCCTTCCGATCTATCCTATTTTGGTCAATATTATCAGCTATGCCTGTAATTTAATATAAAAGAATTATCCACACACACACAAACATTATTCAATTATTACAAATATAATACTTACCTATTTCTGTCATTTTTTTCTCTAAAGTATCAGTTTCATCAGATAAATCAATAAGAGAATCAGCTTCTTGTTTATTAATTGATGAAGCAGAATCTATGTTTGGAGGATGACCAATTGTTTGTGCTAAAATAGTACTTGCAGCAACAGCTTTGTTTTTTGTATAACGAGAATAACGCAAAAATAAATTGTTTAATTCATCATTAATACGCAATAATTCTGCTGTCATTTCATCATGTGCCAGCTTTCCAATTAAATCAACAACACGTTCTTGCATTGCTTTGCATGTGGAATGAAGTTCCTACAAATGATAAGTATTATAATTTAAATATATATGTCTACCTTACATAAAAATATATTTTTCAATTTCATATATACAGCATTACATTGTTGAATAGAAAAGGCATTTGTTTTAATGGGTATTTGCTATAAGGTATTTACTGCTATTCATATATATAAGACAAATAATTATATTCATACAGTTAAAAGTTCAAGATCAGCAGGATCAGGTTGTTGACTATTATTCTGATCTGAACTTGTAAAATATGCCAACATTTCTGATAAGACACGCATGTTTCCTTGTACAACATCGAGTTCACTTTGTATTTTAGCCATTTGTTGTTCATTCAATATAACTACTTGTCCAGATGATTGGTTTTGAAGTTGTTGGACTTGTGGTGTTACAGAAGTTACTGATTGCTGTTCAACTGTAGGTACATTCATGATATTTTGTTCTGACTCAGGTACACTCTACAATTATATTATAATAAAAATAAATTATAATAATCACAAAATATATAAAACAATAATTTTTTGATCATATATCACCACAAAAAAAAGCTTACTCGTTCTGGAGTGATAATAGGTGCCATGGCATCCAAGTCTGTCATTGGAAATTGAATCCCTTTTACCTTCAATTCTTGATATACTTGAACAACTCCTTGGGTATGTGGCTGATGGCGGAACGTATCTGCCCATGTTTGAATTAAACTCAAGACCTTTTCTTGCACTGCTGTTGGTGGTTCATTTTTTGGTCCAATTAACTTAACCAATTCTTGTACAAATTCTCGTGAACAGGCAAGCGAATGAAAACGTTTTCCACAATTTTTTACGCATGTCTCCAATACCTATTTTTGGCATTCATCCATTAACATATATAAATTAATGCTTATGGATATTTGAAAATAAGAAGACTAGAAGTAAGAAATAGATGAGTTCTAACAAAACAGCTATCATTAACCTACTAATCATAGCTGCTAAGTATGGTTAAAACCTAATTCAAATAACTGTAAAAAGAAGCAAATTATTTTGAAAAATTAATTCTGTTAAGAAGTAAATGCTTTATATTACATACATATATATTATTTAATTGTACAAAATAACTTTTAAATATTGCCTATGTCTTATCTGAAATGTAAGTATTATCAAATATATAAATACTAACAGTAAGAGTATACATGACTATAGTATAATTTTTTCCAGCAGCCTGATTTAGTCTACGCTTAATTGCTTTAATTGCATCTCTTGGCCCATCCTCTGTTTCATTTATAATATCACATATTTCCATATTAAGTGACCAATTTTCACTTGGCAAACTACCATCTGTAGCTTGCTCTGAAATATACAAATAAAGATGTTATAATTTATTAATTGGAATAAAAGATGTTAGATAGGTCATGATTCATGATGTGAATGTTGAATATATATACATATACATGGAAAAAATCTATAAGTATTTAAGCATTCATTAATATTGATGTACAAATAGTTGTCCATATAAAAAGAACTTATTAACTGATTATTAACATAATAATAAAATAACGGACTTAATGGATTTCGTAAAGGTAAATAATAAAACTTACCTATTTTCTGGCCTACTGGTGTTGAAAATGGATTGACATTTACTCCAAAAAATGACATTGTTGCAGGTTGTATGAAACTGTTTCTATATTCAATAATATTACTTTGATTCACTTGTGCTTATGTAAGGCACGTAACAAATTTTGACAGGAACAATACTTGATAATAAATTAAAAACTTCTTATAATGAGTGATAGTATCATATGACCCAACGACGATAAAGTCAGACGTCAAATACAAAGTGACATAAAACTCTAACCAATCAGGCACAGCATTCTGAGAATGCCATTTTGATTGGATCTAACATTTAAAATAAATACATTTATTTTACGAATAACTCAAATTTCTAATTCAAAATAAATGTATTAATAACTTTTTAAATATATCTTCTCGAATAAGAAGGAACGAAATATTTACTTATTCTATATATTTTGTGAAAATAAGAATATTGAAATTTTATTATCTGTCTACCTAAATTTCTATCTAGTTTTATCTGTTTAATCTAACACTTTTCTCTAGAGTTTAGTAGTAACTGGACAAATTAGAAAAGGCGGATTGTATATTTTGTAATTCGTTATTAACTTTTTGTACGTAACGTTACGATACAAAAAACGTAATTTAATTTTACACTTATCAATGATAATTAGCTTAGGAATTTGAACATAGAATATGTAATTCCTAGACAGTTTTCATTCTGGATCAATATTTATATAAATCTCCATAATTACGTGATCAAACACTAGAGAGCGCCGTAAAGCAAAATTATAGGGATCTTACGACTTATTTAAAATAACTCAAACAATTTTTAATTAATAAATGTTTGTATTTAATTTATTAAATAAATGTTACTTAATTTAATAAATAAAACTTAACTTACATACATTAAACACTTTCAAGTTTTAAATTGAACTATACATTTTACAATCAAACTTTAGTGAAATCTCTCTCTTTCTCTCTCTCTCTCTCTAACTCTCTAAGTGACACTTTTTATTTCTTGAACTTTTGTCTGTAACTATTTATAAAAAATAATTGAAAACATTTGTACGGCGTGATCAAATAATAAATAATAAGGAATATAACAATGATATAATCTGACTTAACAAAATGTTGTTTTTAAAAGATAAATTTTGATAAAATAGATTTCTTCGGGTCGATAAAACAGGAAACTTCTTTGGTATGAAATTGACACGACATGGTTCTGAAGTTCGCCACAAAATTAATAAATCTTTGTTGCGCGGCAACCGCAAATGGAGGCTATATAAATTAAATCTTTTCGATACAAAGCAGTACATACATATGTATATGTACTGTGATAATTGTTCATTTAATTTTGTATAGGATATTTATGAAATATCTAAAAATGATGATTGAGGAAGACGTTCCTACTATATTACAAGAGTTTGTACAACCTCGTGTAATAAATCAAGATATGTTAATAAATTTGGTAATTGAACAAGGGCCAAAAGGAGAAGCTGGTAAACTTTTTTACGAAGATGGTATTAAATTAGATGAAATAAAAGAAATTCGAATTGAATTTCTTAGTACGTATTATACATAAATTTTAAACTTGCATTTAGCTTGTTATACATACATATACTTGGTATTTTTTCTTCTAGATATTCTAAAACTTGATTATCTATGGGTAATGCCAAATCTAATGACATTAAAATTATCCAATAATATAATTGAGAAAATAGAAAACCTAAATGTGCTCGTTAATTTAAAAGAATTAGATCTTTCTTTCAATCGCATTAAAATAATGGAGAATTTAAACAATTTAACAAAACTAGAAATATTGCTTTTATTTAATAATGAAATTCGTGAGATAGAAAACATAGATGAATTATGTCATCTTACGATTTTTAGTATTGGTAATAATATTATAACAGATACAAAACATGTACGTAATGTACAAAATATACGTGGATATTAAATATTTTATATTTTTACATTTGTATTGTTATTTAGGTACTATATTTGAGAAAATTTAAAAAGTTACGTAGTTTGAATATGAGTGGAAATCCATGCACTAAAGAAGATGGATATTTGCATTATGTATTTGCATTCTTACCACAATTAATTTACTATGAATACAAAATGATAACTAATGAACAAAGGAAAGATGCTACAGAAAAACATTAGTAATTATAAAATATCCATAAAATAGATATATAAAAAACAATATATATATTTATTTTAAAATATTTATATTTTATAATTTAGTAGGACTTTAAATACTTTAGAAGAAGCAGAAATGAAAGAACAAGAAGAATTGGATGCCCAGCAAAAATATGAAAAGAAATTAGCTATCCTCACTGCTGCATATGTAGAACATCTTGATGGAGATTATCTCTTTCATCAAATGTTTGAAGATGACAAAGGTTTATCAATTTATTTATACATACAATAATTATTATTTACTTTTTCATGCACTTCCACATAAAAATTTATTAAGTGCATTTTGTGTGTAGAAGGAAAGGATTTATCTATAGTAACTGATGATACGCAAAATGCACATGAAGAATATAAAAAAAATTTTACTGTTATATGCGAAGAGTTTTGTGAGATAGGTTTGAAAGAACATAATAAGCGAATGAATGAAATAAATCTTTACAATATTGCTGTAAATGAAGGTAAAACCATTTCAGAAAATCAAGGTAGAATGTGAGTGATATATATACATAAGCATCAAATATAAAATATTCAAAATTGATGGTAATTTGTACTATTTCAAATTATAGGATTGTAAATGAAGTCTTGCGCAGGAAAACTGACACTTTAGCAACTGTTAAACAATTATTAAAAAAGCTAGTTGGAGATGTAGATACTGCTACATTAGAAAATGTAACTGAAATAGCACAACAATATTCTGAAGAATTTAGTGATATGGTAACTGATGCATGGACAAGATTAATGTCCATTGAAGTAGATCTGCATGAACAAATGGAGGTATATTTTAATTATTATGAGTTATATATAGGAAAATTAAATTGAAAATAATATTAAACTTATTTAATAAAGGATATAAATGAAGTATTTAGGATCAACATTTCTGATATGGTGGATTCTTTTCTAACAACTGCACGAGGATATTTTTCACAATTACGTAATTGTGAAGCAGAGTATAATGACACTATTAACGGATTAATTCTCTATTTCCTTAGTGGTATTGGAGATGATGCAAAAATGCCACGTCATTTATTAAATCTATGTGAAGATAAAGACATGTTAAATTACAATCTTAATAATTCTCATGAAAGGCATTTACAAGTATGTATGCGTATCTATGTATATTTTTATTGTTTGTACTTTAAAAACTAATATGAATTTTCTAATTACAGATAATAGATGTTCGAGAAGATATCATGATAAATCGATTAAAAAATTGGGTTGAAGAATACAGTGAACAGCTAATAAGGCAAGTTCTTTCGTTTTTTAGATATTTTCATATCTTTGTGAAGTTTAATTTTCGAAAATCTCTTATTTTGGTTTAATAGGCATGAGAGTGAAAGAAGTAGTCAACAAATATTAGAAATATCACATTTTGCAGATTCTCAACAACAAGAATTTCTGCAAGTATTGCAACAATTAAATTTAAATGTTGATGATTCAGAAATTATATTAGCACTTGATGAGTGACTTGATAAAATGATGCATGATCATTCAGAAGTTATATTATAAACGTATTACTTTGAAAATTAATACAGAAGTAAGTATTTTTGCTGAACTGTATTTATTAAACAATATAATATATCTCTTAGTACATGAATATATTCTCGTATAAAACATTTTATTTCTATAAAAATCGTATAAAAATATTTAATCTTTAACGTGATAGTTTAAAATACGACACTTTGATTAAAGTTTCTTATTTTTTCTTCAAAGCTTCCATATATAATTTTAGGCCAGTTTGTACTTCCGGTAATTGAATAAGTGTTAAAAATTGATTTAGATCCATATGTTTGTTTACTTTCAACCATAATGAATTACGTTTCCTTAACTCCATTTTTGTTGCTTGTCTAGCTCTGGCTTTATAAATATTTTATATGGTAAATATTAAGCGTACTTATCTTAATTAAATAAATATTGTACTTACAGGGTATGTGTTTAAAAGATTCAATATAATTTTGACACTTTTGGATTGCATTGGCTTTATCAGAAGCTAATTCATCTACAATTCCAATTTCTAATGCTTCCTTTGGATGAAATAGGGTTCCTCTATGAAATCAATAGTTTTCAATTAATTATAGATATTACTAAATGGGATAAATGTTTTGTTATACATTCATGAACAATAAATTACTTTAAAAGTGCTAATTCAGCTCTTCTATGTCCTAATATGTCAACATATATATTTCTAAACCATTCTGGAGCAATAATTCCTAATTGTGTTTCATTCAATCCTATAGTATGCTTTCCTTCAACTAAAACTCTATATTCACAAGACATTGCTAAAAGACATCCTCCAGCAGGGCTGGCACCCTTTATAAATAAAGTAACAAATATATATATATATTTCTCAGAAAATAATTATACTAATAATATTTATAATAATACATTAATTGCAGCAGCTATTGGCATTTCCAAATTATATAAAGTTAACCATGTGTCTTGCAATGTTTGCCAATATTCAGTTAGCTGTTCTTCAGTCCGATTATACATTTCGTTTATATCAAGTCCTGCTGAAAATATATTTGATAATGACGATGTTAATATAACACCTTGACATTTTTCTTCTTGTACATCCATTAAGGACGTGTTTAAAGCATTTAATAATTCTTTATTTAAATTGTTTACAGGTGAACGTGCCATAGATATTGTAGCAATACCTGTTAGGAAAAAATATTCTTGAATAAAAACATAACTTATGAAAATTAGGATTCTGATATTACCTGTATCATTTTTTGAAATTTCAACTAATTTTGAATTTGTGGCATAAGTTTGGTATAAAGGAATTCGTATTTTGTTCAAAATTTTTTTTATAGCAAACATGTTTAATCAGATATGGATTAAATCCTGAAATTATATAATATAAAATATTATTTATTTATACACAAATATTATTATTCACCTTAATTTTTTATTGCACACTTCACAATTATTTTCGAATATTATTAAAATATTGTACTATATTTTGCTATCTTTTACCTTTGTTTCTCTCTGCTACTAACTTAAGTAACTTATTAAAGATATCTCAATAACCTATCCTGTACAATTTAATTATTTACATTTACAATTTACATTTACAATTAATACATTAATTATCATTTAAATCAGTTGTTTTATTATACAGAACATAACGTTATAGTAAATGGTAAGAGTAAAAAATATAGTAAAAGAATTTAAATAAATACACTTGTAAGAATGGAACGGAACGGAGTGGAACAGAATGGATCGCGGGCAGGTGCTAATATGGCGGCTATTCAGCTTTATAGTTTCGTGACATCGCCCTTTATCTTAACATTTTTTTAAGCAAGATAGAAAACTTTGGTCACCGTGTGACGAAAAAAACAATGTCTTAAATGGATTCGTTGATGTTTGAAAAATAAGCCAATTAACAAAATGTCAACTAGATCGCAACTTACGAAAGATTTAAATGGTTTGTCTTCTACTGAATGTTTACGTTCGTATTATGGAACTGTCATACATAAAAAAAAATATATTTCTTGTTCAAATAGTTATTGTTATAAAATGTTTATAGAAGTTTCATTAATCCTTATTTTATTTCACAAAAATACAAATTGGATTATGATACAATTTTTTTAAACCTTTTCCTTAATTTCGTATATTTTACAAAATTGCCATTAGCTTAATTATCATTTTTCATAAATTATTCATTATTTGTAGAATCGGTGAAAGCATTATTAGGTAAGCATGTGAAAATATTATTAAAGAATGTCGTAAAATTAGAAACAAAACAAGATAAACAGGAAAATCGTGTTCTGGTAAGTAATATTTGCAGTATTGCAATATTATAATATATAATGAATTTGAAGTTATTTAGATTTAAAGTGATTCAAAATTAAATTTTTCTGATTTAAGGTTTTTTCACCATGCCGTTTGTTTCTCTTAACGGCCAAAGTGCCCACAAGAGTAAGATAATATGATTATTTTGTTTTTACAAATAAAATTATATGATTATTTTAATAATTGTGTTTAAAATATTTTTTACAGATCGACTGCCATTTTCATTATTTAGAAATAACATCTATAGAATCAAAAAGAGCAAACCAATTATCTTTAAGTGTTGGGGAAAGATATTACAATTTTACTACTACTGGAGCAGGTGCAGATACTACAGAAGTAGATGCAATGATTGAGGCCTTACATACTGCAATTCGAAATATCTTTCCCACTGTACCATTGAAGTATGTGTTTGTTACCTTATATGTATAAATTTATATTTATTTTAATTATTATAATATTAGAATAACTGATATTAAAATTATAATTTTTATTATAGTTATATTATAAGAAAAATAGAAGTAATACCAGCTAGTAGACTGCAGAGTATAAGAGGTAGTGAATTAGCTAGAAGTACAGAAGCAACAAGACATACTGGACCTTGTGGGGGGTTTTCGACCCAATATGCATGTATGTGTGATTTACATGGTGTACCATATAGAGAAGAAGTAGCCTGGGTAACTTGTTAAAGTATATGAAAATGTCCTACTATTATTATTAAACGTTTTTCAAGACAATTATATTTATAGGATGTTGATACAATATACCTCTCTCATGATACAAGAGAGCTAAATTTAAGAGATTTTGATCATTTGGATCAAAAAGATCTGGTGCCAATCATTTCTGCCTTGGAATATAATACTTGGTTTACAAAATTAAGGGCATCTCATCTTAAACTAAGTCACGAGCCTTTGGAAAGATTGTTACATGTTATGCGTAGATCCCTTTCCATTCAGGAACTTTATCTAGATAATCTTGGAATAAAATGGTAAAGCTAAAATAAATGCATAATTATGATACAATTAATTTTAATAAATAAATTCCAAATATGATTTTTTAGGGACTTTGCGCACAAATTATCATTAGCTCTAATTTCAAACGCTAATACAATGTTACAGACTATTGACCTATCATATAATACCATCGAAGATAAAGGTAAGTATTAATTATAAAGACTTTTATGTAGGATGTTATTCCTTAGTAGATCCATTTTTTGTGGTTTCAGTTCTTCTTTTTTTACTCACTTTTTAAGTATGTTCTTAAAGTATCCCTATACAAATTTCTTTTTATAGGAGCCTCTAGCTTGTGTGGGATAATAGCCAAATTGCAAGGTGTGCAAATAACCATTAATGTTATTTAAGTTTATCCTTATCCTTTTATGTTTAGAAATAATCCTCCATTTATAATTTTACTCTTTTCCATGAAAAAAAGATGATTGTTACAGTGTATATTTAATTGTTTAACTTACATAATGTGTACTTACATATACTTAATAAATAGTATTGTACATTGCTATGCTTAATTTGACCATTAATTATTAATATTAATTAATATATGTGTCTACTAATAATATTACTTATAATAATATTATTTTTAAGGAGGTGCACATTTAAGCGGACCTATTGGAAAATTACCCAAAGGTTTACAAAAATTAAATTTGGCACATTGTGGACTAACTGGAAAAGGAATAAGTCAAATTGCACATGCACTAAGTTTAAATAGAAGCATGCCAACTAGTTTGCAATATTTAAATCTTTCAGAAAACTCTTTAAAAGATGATATCAATGTAAGTTGTTTCTAAATATTATTCCAAAATTTAATATAATAAATGGTTATATTAATATTATAATAGTAGGAAATGCAATTAATATAATTATTACATATTTACAGAATTTATGTAATTTTTTGGCACAACCTAATAGTCTAACTCATTTAGATCTAAGTGGTACAGATACAACATTAGAATGTGTAAGTATGTTTTAGTTTTCTATACGTAAAACTCATGTAAGAGCAAATAAACTCATATTTTACATTTACTCTATCTAGCTGTTTGGTGCTTTACTACGGGGTTGTGCAACTAATCTAGTCCATTTAAATGTTGCTCGTAACTCCTTTTCAAGTAAAAAGACCAAAGAAATACCTCCCAGCTTTAAACAGTTCTTTACTGCTACACTCTCATTAAAGTACTTAAATATATCTTGTTGTAAATTGCCGCTAGAGGCATTGAAACATTTGTTACTTGGTTTGGCATGCAATGAAAGTACAGTTGGTTTAGAACTAGATATGAGTGGAAACAATTTGGGCTCTATGGGTGCTCATGTATTGGAATCATGCATTCATGGCGTACGTTGCATAGCATCATTGGATATATCAGATAGTAGTAAGTACAGTATAATATAAATAAATTATTTGCTTTAATATTTGGATTCTATATCTTGTAAATATATCTTTTCACAGATATGGATGTTGATTTAGCACAAGTAATAACTGCTATAGGAAAAAACAAGTCGATCAAACAATTATACATGGGTCGCAACACTGTTAGTATGAAAAGCAAACATATTGCTGTTGTAATGGATGCCCTTGTGCAAATGCTTCAAGAAGATGATTGCGTTTTGCAAGCATTACATTTACCAGATTCTCGACTAAAATCTGATCTCTATAATCTTATCAATGCCCTTGGTAGTAACACATGTCTTCATACTTTAGATATTAGTGGTAATCAGATTGGTGATCCTGGTGCCAGATTATTAGCAAAGGCATTACAAATTAATAATCATTTGAGAACTATTATTTATGATAAAAATAATATTACCCTTCAAGGTTATGCTGATATTGTTCATGCTTTAGAAAAGTACGCAATCTTTCATATTAATAATGAATATGTTAATATATTTTCTAATATGTGACATCCTTTTACAGGAATTGCAGTGTAAGACATATGCCATTTCCAATTTATGATTTGCAACCTTGTATGAAAACTTCAGCTGAAAAAACGGAACAATTAGCTAAAAAAATCCAGGACTTGTTACAAAGAAACGTTACTCCTTGTAAATATAGTCATGGACAAGCATTTAGATTGCAACAAGGATTTTTGTTAAGCTCCACACAACAAATGGTTGATAGATTGGTTGTACAGACACAAGACACTATTAAAGCTATTGCTGCGGAAAGCTGCGATGCTAATAATGACATTAATTATGCAACTGGACTCATACAAGATGCAGATAATTCAAAACAGGTATAAAATACCGAATAATAAATACATTTTGAATAAATTTGTATGCAAATGATACTTTTGTAGCTTTTACCAAGATTGCACGAAGTTCTTCAACGACGAGATGAAAATAATCCAATAGAATTAAAATTACACGAAATGGCAAATGAATTGCATAAAGTTGTAACCATATATTTACAGGTATTTTATTATCAAATATATATTATTCTTACATTAAACATAATACGTTTCAATTATTAAAATTTAAATACAGGATTCCTTAGATGCTATGATAAAGTGTGCAAATGAACAGTGTCCTACGATACTTTCTCAAACGGTAATTAGAGGCGATGAAAGTGAATCAGTTGCAGTGGAAGATGATCTACGAAGTAGTTGCAAAGAAAAAAATCAAATTAGTAGTGAATTCATACATACCACTATCACAGAGCAAGCTGGGGCGGATATAGTCAATAGAGTCAAGTATGGATCATAATTACTTATTCGTTTTGACTTTAATACATATCTCTCAAATAATCACTAACTTATCTCATTGCTTGTAATTATCTATTATTAATATTTTTATAGTGAATTAAATTTGGCAGTTGCTGCACATGTATCCGACAGAATAACAGATGAAGTAATTGAATCATTGTCAAGAAGCTATAAAAACTTAGTATGTATAATATACTTCACTATGTGTTAAATACATGCTAAAAGGTATTATACTAAAAGTTTAGTATTAAAATCTTTTAATTTTGATACTGATATTCATATTTATATTTTCAGATTGGTGACTGTGATAGTAGAACAAGAAGCAGTACGCCTGATGTGTTGCGACCTAGTGCTGGTTCAATGAGTAGTGGAAGTGTTATAGGAGTTACAAGTACTGTAGGTGTATCTACAGCATTACCAGTTGGTAGAACCAGTATTGCCTCAGAAGAAGATTGTCCACCAGAAACTTATTCACTTGTGAATTCTATCGGTCAATGTTCCAGTGATCAATCTCCAATGGTAAAAACACAAATTTTTTATTTATGTATATATTATATATATTATATGTATTATATATGTATTACGTATAATATATGTAATATATATATTAGAATAAACTTTGCTACATAATAATTTTAATATAAAACTTCCATGTCTGTCCAGAAATTGGATTATTTAAATCTTGTAAGTAAAGTAAATACATATTTAAAAATATATTATTTGTTGGTTGACTTTTGTATACCAAATTTTTGTAGTACATAATAATGAATTAACATATTACAATTATTGTAAAAAATTAAAATACATATTAATAATATTAATTATTGTTCTTTATGTAGGCTACGCCACATTTATCAAATAAACGAAAAAGTTTACATGGAAGGAAATTGCGGCCGAAATCTGTAGTCGATTCTGTGGAAGGTCTTTCAGCTGATGACATTCCAGATCTGTTACCATCCTTACCAAAAAGTCAAGCAGAAGGTTAATTTTTTTTAACATAAAAAAATGTTATAGTTGATATATTTATCATTCCTGATATCAACATATTCTTTCAGCTATTTCAGAAACAGAACATTCTTTAACAGAATCACTAGATTCTGTTTCTGAATTACCTAATACTGTAGGACAGCAACTGCAACATTTAGTAAAATCTAGACCACGCAGAACAAAAACTAGAGCACCTACAAGACCAATGCTGAGACCAGATCAACCAGTGGATGGTCTTGCTCTTGGAGAAGGCCTCGATGTATTTTTCAGACCAACTACACCAACAACACCTCTTATATCCCCCACAAGTGATGACAGGTATTATTTTTAAAACTGTAATTCATTAATATTTTATGAAAATTATGTACATTACACTTCCTTTTATTTTGCTGTAGCTCTTTGCATACTTTTCCAACGGATGGTAGCCCAAATTTATCTCTTACGAGTCATAAAAGTATTCCACCTGAGACGGATAAAAAACCTGGCTGTAGCTCTCCAATGTTAAAAACACTTCTTGAGCCTGCCCCGCGATCACGATCTAGCGATAATTTAGAAAAGTTTTCTCCTCTTGTTGGCAGGAGATCTCAAGGTGATTCGCCGTTAACTGCATCTCCATTAACTCGGCGAAATACAACAGACAATGCGCAAAATCATGAAAGAATTCTTACAAAATCTGATAGCAACAAAGATACAAGTAATAATGTATGTAATAATTGTGTCGGTAATACCGCTGATACATCTAAACGTAGTACATTACCCATTATTGGTTCTGGTACAAGTACACGCAGTTTACGAGATTCGGATGAAAATAGTAAGGTATTACAACAAACAACTGCTACAAATTCCTCGGATAAAGATGCAACAGCTGTTCCTAAAGATTACGAAACTAGGAAAAGTTTAACAAAAAAATCTGCAGTAGATACAGATAAGACTGCAAATCAACCTTTACCTTCTCTTAAATTAAGATCGACAGGTTTTGATCTTCGTAGCCCAACAAATGGTAGCAGTACAAAAAGTAATTCGGAAGTATCGAAATCTCCAGTGTTAAGGTCTCTAACCAAAGGAAATAGTTCACTTACAGATGGAAAAAGCAATGGTGCTCTTTCCAAAACTAAACCTGTTCCGCCTATAACAGCTCCTAAACCAAGACCCTGGAGCATGGCTACTGATAGAAAATCTGGTATGAAAAATGTAAATTATTTAATAATAAAATTCTTAGCTTATATAATAATATATATTATGTGTTTAATGTTTTAGGAGAATTTAATTTATTAAGCGATGGTTCTAGTCCAAATACTTCAGCTGGAAATACACCTGATTCTGGAGATGCACTTGATGAATCAACGGATAGTGGTGTAAGTGGTCCTGCTTCATTACCGCCGACGTTATCAGCAAGTAGTACTGCTAGTTCTTTAAGCAATGCCAGTGTAGAGAAAAGGTCAGTGAGGGAATTGGCAGCTAGTTTAAACAAAAGTAAAACTGAAAGGAAAGAGAATGGTAAGAAGCAAAAATATGTTTTTCTACTGCATGTTCAATGTATCTAATAACATCTTAAACACCATTCGCGATTCACGCATAATTTTTAATTAATTATTAATTCCCTGTTAATTCCAAGTACATTGTGAATATGCATGTTGTATCCTTTAATTAAGAAGCCTTGCTGTATATATTATTTTAGAGCATACCGCACCTGCAGCATGGAGGTCGGTGCTTCAACGTTCTATCAACCAACCAGATGTCAAGGTACCTTATGTAATGTTTGTTTTTTTTTCTTTTTTTTCTCATTTTTTAAATCATTTAATATAATTTTTTAAAAGTGTGCAGCGTCCTAAGCCCTTTTATGATAGCTTGAAAAAATTGTTTTGCGCTTGAAATCCATTAACGTGATTTTATATTTTTACTTTTTTTGATACAGTTTATTTGTCTTAGCATTACACAAAAACATTATTACAAAATTATAAAAATACTTTGAAGTATCATGTTGGGTTAAATATAATTTTATATATACAATCGTTATATTTTTAGGTAACGGAAGTGCCGAAAACGGTTGAAGAAAATCGTATAAGTTTTAAACTTCGACGTACTTCATTTTTACGTGACTCAAATTTCAACTACAATAATGACGTAGTTGACGTTTGATCGTGACTTAATACAGTAATAATTTACAAATTAATGTCAATGACTGGATACTTATTAAGATATCTTTTATCAAAGTATTTTATATTGGGCACAAAAATCTACGATGTGACACGTTTGTACTTGTGCCATATGAAGTCAAATGCGAAAGCAAGTGTGCTAACTCAATATTTAGGGACAGGGTACTGGGGTCTTTATAGAAAGTACCAATTTATTATTAAGGTGGCATTAAAAATTTTATAGTTTTTTATAGAACTGTAATTTTAACGCAGTTTATCTTAATTTAGAAGTAAATATTTCTATTTAATGTACTAAAATCATTTAATATTTTCAATGCAATAAGTTAAAACACTTACTTCCATGAAGAACATACTAAATGCTTCTACATTCCTCCAGATTTTTAGAAAGAAATCAGTTTGATATTGTCAATGATATTATTTGGAAGATGAGCCATGTTATGTTTGTTTTAACATTTAAATATTTATATATTGTTTGTCTGTATATTTAAATTGATAGACTTTAATATAGATCATAAATTACATGATTTTAATTATTTTAAGTGTACAACCGCTGATCTGTTACCAAAAAATAAGCACAATATATTCTTATCGACATAAAACAATATTTCTTCCTATTATTTAATCAATGTCGCGTTGTCTTCCGAAATCAGTTTTTGTATTTGTTTTATTTTGATTTGTTTCTTATGCAATCAGTTATAACAAAACTGTGATCATTAACAAAAACGGTTCTATTTAGGTCAGGTCAATAATTGTTTACAATATTTTATAATTGTTTCCATACAGATTGTATTAAGTTATTTAACATTTCTTAAATACAATGGGAATTGATAAGTGCACAAAGCAAGATTCAAGAACCATAAAATGTATGAAGTGTGCCATATAACATAACATAAAATAATAAATGCTTTGTTTTCCACATAATAAGGACAAAATTAAAAGATTTTTATATAAAAGATATGATACTGTCCATGACTATCATTGATTTATAAAAATTTAGTAACAAAATATATAAACATTGTGTAATGCATATATAACATATATATGATGTGCGTAAATGGAAAAAAAGAAAATGAACTAAACTGTCAGCTAAATTAATTAGATAAAAGATATTGCAGACTATTATTATATTTCAAGAATTCTTTTGCGATATTTGTAAGTTGTATTCGCTATTTTATACCTTGTTGAAGATATATTGTGATTAAGAATAATTTAGTAAAATCTTTCTGCTATCTGCGTCCTCTTATAAAGGAACAGCTTTTTTACAAACAATTTTTTTGTATGATGTAAAAATGTATCGCAAAATACGAACACCTAACATAAAATTCAATTTACATAAATATATTAAAAGCTAGTTTTTGAATAGCAAAAGACTTCTGTACATATATATGTAAAAAAGTTACATATAGGTAAATTAGCCATAACTATAGTTACAGTTCTTATAGATAAATAAATATTTGAATATCTATTTGATATTGGGTTTATGTATTAATAACTGTGACTAATGAAATATGTAAGTCCTTTTGGATACAGGTATATATTTAACAACATACATCATATAACAATATTAGATGTTTAACTGGAAATATTCTTTTTCAGGCATAATTAAATCAATTGTGAAATGTTGTATTCTAACAAACACATTCTACTTTAATATTCCCTCATTTAAAATTATATATATGATATAGATTGGACATAAAATTTTTAAATCATTTAATTCAAAACTTTTTCTATCAGGTGATTATTTACTCTAAATCTTGCTATATGTAAATTAAATTCATGAAGTATTTGTTAAATCATACATTTTCTCAAATCAATGTAAAAGATTTTCAAATAATATAAAACAAATCAGTATCATAAAAGGTAGCTAATCATAATGTTACTTAATAATTCTTTTCACTGTCAATAATGTTCACTAATAAAATTGTAATTTAGTTATTTCCATAATAAAATAGTATTTGTAAACATGTATGTACTTGTACTTTTGCATAAGTGCATACAATTAACAATTTGTATACATATTACATTGCAGGTGATTTTTTGTATAAAGATACAGCTAAATTAATTATGTACTTATGAGCAAAAAATATTACATTGGACTCTATAAATGTAATGTAAGAGTTAAAATTTAAGCAACTGTGCCAAAAAGGGAATTATATTATATGTATGATTAACAAAATTTGCTTAATTTCTAAAATCTTTATCTCTTCTTTAGAAATTAAAAACAAATATAATTTTTCTATATCATACTAATTATTACTTTACATGTTAAAAAGATCACCTGTAATAAACCATGTTTTAGTGTGTAAATACATTAAATACAATTACTATATATATTATGTACTAATGAGTGAGTAATATCATATTCACTCTATCGCACAATCACATGATGCGTGCGGAGAAAATCAGACGACATATACACACATTCTTTCTTCATTACATTCCTGTATTTACATTTACACATGTATACATATGTTGCGATGAAGCACGTTTCAAAATCTGCTATTAATTTTATTATATATGTATTATTACCCAATAAATATCAGTATTTGCAGGTTTCGATACGTTGCTTATTAATCATGCAATATAATTTACTAATAAATAAAGACTCCTATTACATATGCAGCATTAATTGTTTTTCTTATTTTATACACTAGCAATTTTGTATATTTAAATAATTCTCATTGCTAATTTTGGAAAAATATAAAATTTATTTGCTATAATGATAAAATTATATTGTTGTTACTTCAACAGGTTTTTATAATAAAGTTAATATGGTATTCATTGATACAATTATATATTATTATACGTTCACAATATGTTTCAATGAAATAATTTGGCGGTGGTATAGTATATAGTTATACAATTATATTTTTAAATATTAATGATGGTATATAAAATATATATGCAAGAAAAGACAAAATAGTTTTATATATGTGTTGTTTACAACATTAAACATTAAACTATTAAAAGTATATGTGATATTTATTGAAATAAATATCAAAAGATATAAAACGAATAAAATATAAAAAGATCAGTGCGCGTGCGTGAAAAATTGTATGAAATGCGTCTTGTGTGGCACATTTCCATAATTCAAGAGATGGAAGTATAGCAGCAGAAAGTTTAAGGAAATAAAGTGTATGGAATCTGTTTCACTTAGGAAATGTTAATGAGTTTTATTACATGTTTTATATTATTAAGCTGAGAAGGTGTAGAAATGTCACGTTCAAAACCTGAGAAGATTGGAAATGGTGGTAAATGCGAATTAAGTGTATGGACACGTGCGATAACAGCAAACTCCGAATGGCCGGATAAAGTAAACATAACCGCACTTCAATTAATTATGTTCTGTATATATTTTCATGATTTCATTCATAAGCGCTTTTTATTTACTATAGGAAGAATTTCTTGATGTTATATATTGGGCTAGACAAGCAATTGGTATTATAGTTGGTATAGGATGGGGTCTTATACCTTTAAAAGGTTTCATAGCTCTACTATTGTAAGTTAAAACATAATATAATCGCAATATATAATAGCAAAGTTATAATTATACATTTCAAATTTATGGTTTGATATTTCAGATTTGTATTAGTTAATGCAGGTGTTACATACCTGTATTTTAGTAATTTTCAACAAATTGATGAGGAAGAATTTGGTGGTATATGGGAATTAACTAAAGAAGGTTTTATGACATCATTTGCTGGTTTTTTGGTAATTTGAAGTTATCTAGTGCTATTTATTTTAATCTGTTTATCTCATAACGTTATAAAAAAATTATTATTCATAGGTGACCTGGATCATTATATATTCAGGACTACATTTTGATTGAGCATTTTCAAAACTGTACCAATGATGATTTGACTGATAAAGATGTTAATACACATATTTCAACAATCAAGTGCTCCATGCATATATGCAATTTGCCTCATAAACATTTTTGTGAAGAGCAATTACTTATCATATAGATTATATGCGCTTTGAATTTGTAGCGCAATAAATATACAAAAGAATTTCTCATTACTCGGATAACTTGTTATATGGAATTAAACATTATCACAAAAAAGTATTTCTTCATCAAAGAGTTTCTTTTTTTGTATAGAAAATTATGTGTTATATTTTAAAGGTCAATTATTTGCTATTAAAGAAAATGTTTTTAAATATTAGTTATAAAATATTTTTATTTCAAATTTAGTTTCTTTGTTGCATATCATTGACACAAGTAAGTACTGTAAACTATGTTACGAAAACATGTTGCATATGCCAAATCAGATTATATATCTGTGCAGATAATTAATATAAATAACCATTTTAAATAACCATATTGCTCAATATTTGACCAGACTTAATACTGGATGTATCATTCATAAAATTTTTATACTCAATATTGTTTTTACTGTTTAAATATATTATGTATTAACAGTCTTAGCTTTTGTCTTAATAAGCACAAGGCTATTATATAAAAAATCAATTTGAAATATTAATATAACTGTGTATATGTTAAATTTGATTAATAACAATTTATTAGAACATTTTTCTGAGAAGTAAATGACACTGATGGAAAAAAATGTCTATACCTATAAAGTTATTAATGTTCAAGTAAAAATAATAAATCAGAACTAATTAATATATAATCTTAAAATTATAGTTTAAAAATAAAACAGTACAGCTCAAATTTCATATAAGGTGGTTTATTTAAGGTATATTTAACATGTATAAATTATTGAGAATATGTTAATAAAATGCGTTTAATATATTCATAAAAAATATGTTGAAATTAACCGATCATTAATCGTTTCCGCCCTCGTAATTGTACTTCTTTATATTTAGAAACAATTTCTTTACACTGACTTTTATCTATTCTGTTGTATTGTTTCTGGTAAATCTCAAATATCTTTGAAAACAAAAGAGGTACTTCTGAATGTGCACTTAGTAATGATCGTTCAAGAACGTACAAGTCAACTGCTTTATCTTCTACGTTCGATTCTATACGAGCCAAACCAAAATCTATTATAACAAAATTGTTCACAACTAGAAGATAAAAAAAGAAATAAATATTATGTCATTAAAGTGATCTTATGACATTAAAATGGTATACCATATTTTCCAATGTGATCTTCATAAATATTTTTCAAAAGTACGTTTGAGGTAGTCATGTCTCCGTGAATTATATTTTTCGAATGTAATTTAGCAATAATTGTTCCAAGTCCTTGCGCTATAAAGTTTAATAAACGATCATCATTTGTTTCTTTTGAAACTTTTTCATCGATAAAATCTTTTAGTATTGTTGCATCTTGTATATATTCCATATAAATACACCGCCGCTCTAAATTTGCCAAATATATAGCTGGTGTTGCAATCCCTTAAAAAAAGTAAAATCTTAGAAAAAAGATATGTTTTGTCAAATTAGTTTGACAGTAATGATATTCGTATTATTTTACCTGCGGCTTTAGCACGAATTATAGAACGGCATTCAGCTTTTATTCGATCTTTTGTGAGACGCTTATCTAGATCAGCATGTCTATATTTTTTTTCGAATCTCTCTTTGATTAACATTAGTTTACCTAAATAAATACCCTTATACACACGTGCCTCGGCACCTTGTGCTATTAATTCGAAATCATTCATATTATTCAACATCTGAAATATGTATACAAAAATATGGATCTCGCATACGTATACGTTCTAATCATGTTATTTTTTAGTATCATTTTATGAATTATATGAGTCATTTCATTAAATCAAAAAAAATAATATATAACTGCATTCTTTTACTAAATTCACTTTCTATGATTACAAAGTTATACTGTCACATTATTGATATAAAGAATACTTATTATATTTGGAATGTTATTCAAGCTGAAAACAATATCTAATAACCCGTAATTAAAAAATGTTCACGTGACTAATGTTGTAAATTTTTATATGTAATAGAAAATCAAATAGCAAGTTGCTATTCGTGAGAAGGGAAGATGAAGTTATTCGCGCTAGCAAGGGCAAGATGAGGGCAAAACGCGAATCGATCGTTACCCGAGAGCGTCCTGCGCGCTAATCGCTATCCCAGCGCTAGTATTCGCCTGTACTTTGTTCCTATCGGATTGACAAGCTAATACTGTGCTTTCTTGCCTTGTTCAAATTACAGAAAAACGCTTTTTCATATACCTAACTGGCAAAAATGAGAGACGAGGTGAAGATGGACGCGAATCGGCTAATCGCCGAAGTTTATAAGCGGCCAGCGCTTTGGAACCAAAGGCATATCTCTTATCACAATCGCGAGGTGACGAACCGCGTTTGGATGGAGATTGCATCGATATTCAAATTGCCCAGTAGGTGCATTGATGAAATCGTTTTTCAATCATATGTTATTCCCGCGCACATTTTTATCATTCATTTAAACTATCAGCAAAATTTTTAGTCTCATTTTTAGCATAATATCGTTCTAAGTGTGAACTGTCAATATTGTTGATACAATAAAATAATTACTAAATTATTTATTTTCTTAACCGAGAACAATGTTTTTGTTATAATCATTACATATTTATGCAATAATCTAAATTTTACAACGGCATGTAAGACCAATAGTACAAATTTTTACTTCTATACAGGAAAGGTTTTTTATATTGTAATTGCCTCAATTAGTGCACAAAATATGTATATACATTTAAACAATGCGATTATTACTTATTTGTGTAGTATAGTATTTTAGTGTACTCGCTAGTACGAATCGCCGTTTAGTTAACCTTACTTTTTCGTAGGGTGACATTACCGGATATATTGTACTTTAAATCAATTTGCATGTTTACTGTTTAATGTATGAACTTTATAATCACATCAAATCTCACTCTATGAACCATTAATAACTTACAATCTATTGTGGTTTACAGTATTAAAACTCTGGAATATTTAAATCGCAAGTACATACAGACTTCTTAGGTGAAGACGCATGCGTACAAGCAGCCAATAAATTTCGACTATCGTATCTATAAATTACTTTCGTTATATTTAAGATTTTTATGATACAAATATTAATTCATAATTGTATTTTACAAAAATCATTTATTAAT
This sequence comes from Bombus impatiens, assembly GCF_000188095.3. NCBI lineage: Eukaryota > Metazoa > Arthropoda > Insecta > Hymenoptera > Apidae > Bombus > Bombus impatiens. The sequence continues at coordinate 2,801,896 of NT_176616.1, read as the reverse complement.
ATAATTTTACGTATATAATTTTATATGCGAATCGTAAAGTGTAATGTTCATAGAATAAGATAATTTTTTAACTCAATTTTAATTACATAATCTAATTAAATTAACGCAAAGCTGATTAAAGTATTAAAAATATTAATATAAATTATTAAATTAGAATTCTGCAAGTATTTTTATTAGTAAAGTAAATAAAAATACATTGTTCATACATTTTTCAGAACCAGTATTAAAAGCAAAGTGGAAAGGATTACGAGATACTTTCCGGGCGGAGTTAAAAAAGGACCAAGTTTATCGCAAAAGTAAATTTCATCGAAATAGGCCAGTATGGATACATTTTAAAAGTCTGCAATTTTTGAAAGAGCAAATGTTACCCCGTCCTCCAATTTGGGAACGAAGTAATTCTTGTCAAGATGATGATCGGGTGCCTAGCGAAAGTGAGAGTGATGGAACGCTAATACAGAATGGTTCGTCGGTAACAAATAGGAATATGGACGATCGAAATACAATTGCGAATCATCTACTGTCGATAAATAACGATAACGGATTAAAAATCGACGCTGCCAATCATATAGACGTGAAGCAAGAACCCGAGGAGAATTTTGATAATCTTGAATTTCAGAGCGTCTCTGACAATTTAACGGAAAATGAAATGATGCTACAAAATATTTCTCCTGAACAGGTGCTCATGGGTGACAATGACAATATCCCGGTAGATCCTTTAGAAGGCAACCGTTTCGATGATAATTATTATTTTCTTATGAGTCTCTTGCCTCATATAAGAACACTGTCCGCTGACAAAAGAATGTTACTCAGAATGCAAATGCAAGAGCTGGTTTATAAGGAAGTTTATAAGAAAAATTCGGATGGCGTTACAGCATCATAAAGACAGAGATATTAAAAACGAGTACATATTTTGTAACAGAGATATAAATACTTACATACATGTTTCGTTGGACCCGACTAATTTATCAGAATCGTTTTACATTGTGAAATGAAAAGCAAATTAATTTTTATTTAGAAAAATTAATTAAATAATTAATAGATTGAAAATATGATACAAAGGGTAAAATTATATAGGCTTAAGTTAAACTTGAAATAAGTCAATACTCCGTAGGTTGAGAAATACTGGTGCTTTCTCGTACCTGCGGGTACGACCGTGATGTTTAGTGTGATGTATATAGGTGTAGTAAACGTATTCGTGTATTCACGAACATTCCTGTTTCGTTGCGCATGCGTACCTGCCACGGCTCCTCTTGGTTGATCGTTTCGTTCGTTTTCGCGTTACTGTTACGATTCGGTTGTGCTTTCGTTTAGTTTGCTCGCGATTGCCATAAGACGGTAGTGTTCATGCATCTGTTGCCTCGAACTCGATACTGTGGATTTAACTACGTGTTTTCGTGGACGTACCTGTCTGCACCAGAGATAGTTGCTGTGACGTTTTTTTGTGTGCGTCTATTACCTGATCATGGCTTAGTGTATACAGGTGTTTACTTCAGGTGACAGCTAGAAAGGTGCATCTGCCTCGGATTTTTCATTCTTCTTTATGTTCTATACGTTCCGCATTCAAGCGTACATAATTAACTCATTCACTCCATTGCGACCGATTATTCCAAGTTGAAAAACTTCATCTCGTATACATCAGTGAACATAATTTCTCTGCATTTTTTTGGAATTACCTATCGGTTCGGTTCAAGGTGAGTCAACGAACGAGCAACAATGCAAGGAACATCTTGATGTTTCTTTCTAAAATTCTCACCCTCTGAATACTACAAAAAATACGTTATGTGAAATGAATACTAACGGGAACGAAACATCAATTATTTCAATGAATTATGCTAAATCAAATGTAGTATTTTCATTTCATTTTTAAATACCAAAATTTGTATATCATTCCTTTGTAGATTATCACTAAATAAGTTTTGTGCAATGGTTGATCAATAAATAACGCTACTTAGGTACATTGAAGATAACTATTTAATAGACAGGAAAACGTGATATTTATATTTTCCTTTTTCATTAAGTAACAAATGATATTTTGAATAATATTTCGTATGCAATAACGAATAATTGATAGAAGCGATTTTCGTAATCGCGAAACGTTGAATATCCACGTTAATCATTATGAAGCATATATTTCAGTAAGTTAAGAGAGTTTGTAAAAAAAGAGAACCATATTACTTTCATCAAAGCCTGAATAATGACAAAGTTAACGATACTCCCGTGTCATTATAATTAAGGTTAGAGGTATTATACGCTGAGCGTTAAATATATTCTTCGTCTACACTTTCGAGCTTGCTCTAAATAGCGTACTGGAATCTCCTGGCGATTCGAAACGCATCTACGCATTCCGTTCCGAGTGACAAGTACCTGGAAACCGAGACGCCAGTTATCTCGTGGATAATTTTCGTAACTAGTCGTAATAATGCTAATAAAGATGTTTGTATTCAAAGCAGCACACCGTGTATTCATTTATGTATAGGACAAAAATATAAAAAAATAACAATTATAGAAAATTTCATAAATAAAGTAAATTAAGACAATTTATACGTTCGAACTAATAGTTTCTTAACATGTAACTAAAAGTATTGTGAAAATTTAAGTATAATTATTTAATTATTATACAGTTGCATTGTAGATAAGTAATAATAAAAGACTAATGTCACTAATTTATCTAAACGATTGCAAAATTTATCGATAATATTAGCACATGCATCTAAGAAACCTTCAAAACCTTCGTTACCAAAATGACAATTGAAACAGCGAATCGCAGCAACATATTTGTAAGACGATCTGGAATCACTAAAATCGCGGTGTTATATTACTTATATCGTTTCCTTTTTATAGTATGCAAGACATTACATGCAGATGGTTTATTTCATATAATTTGTATGATTGAAATTTTGTAATTTTGATAATTTTCATATCAATTTATGGTTGTAATTTTAAATTAGAAAAAAGAAATATTATTATTTTAAATAAATAATGTATTCGGTATTTGGAATAGAATTACAAAATGCATCTCATTCGAATAACTTACATTTTTACTAAAAAAGTGAAACACATGTTAGAACAGATATTTTTAAATTAGTATTTGTATTAGTGAAAAGATTCTATTGGTTTCTATATTAGGTGGTAATGACAAAATCCGTAATCACTTAGTTGTCAACCCAATATATAAAGTAAAATGTTTCGGGCTGCTTTTGAAACAGCAATATCCGATGATATCGCGATTATTAAAGTACACTTTTACCGAATGATGTTCCCTTTCGTGATTGTCTCTTTGACTATCTTAATTAGTATGGTTTCATTTTACATGTATAAGGCACACTCAACACGGATATGAAAATCGTTTAAATTAATGACACATGATCGAGTACAAGATAAACTGTAAGATATAAATGATCCATGATTATTTCATTTAATACCGTTAAATTCGTGTTAAGCACTTATATTGTACATATAAATATTATTGAATATTATTTCTTTTGACAAATCAATGAAATTTTTAACATGATATATAATAAACATTATTTCATTGAGCACTTATTTAAAACAAATCTTGATGTTGTAACATAAAATTAATGACAGTCTTTATCTTCTGGTTTTTTCAAATCCTTCAAAAAGATGACTCACCATGGAACGTATGGTTATATTTCTTTTTACTGTCCTCAATCAGTCATTCTCCTATGTTACTGAATACATACACGTTTGTCACAGTCATGTCTGGCATACATTTCTTTTACGAGTCAGTAGAACGAACAGAAAATGCTGTCAGAATTTTCCCTTTTATCTCACGTGCGATCTAACATGAATAACATTTTTTTAATTCTGCTTTCGTTAAAAAAAGGGAAAACAGAAAAATGATACATATTTCTTGACCTTGAACTATGCAAATATACCTTAATACATTACCTACATACGTAGTACGTATGTATGTAAACACTTAGTTACTTGGACTTTTCTCATATAGTTGAAGTTTGACTCAGTGTACCATGACTTATTGTTAGTGCGCTCGGTTCTCACGCTTTTGTCGGTCCCTAAGCTGTATTAACGTTGCATATTCATTAAATCACATTCACATAGATTGTAAACTCATTGCTCCGTAAAGTTAGGAGAAGCGTTCTTACCGGTACAAAATATCGTTATCTCCTTCTTCCTTGGAGGAGAAGCTTGCCGTTAGTTCACCGGTCAAGAATGTTAAAAGGATAAAACGAAGATCATGTTACTTTTCATTTCATCTTTTTATTCGCGAACGGTCTTACTCACTTAAGGTCGGACTAGACTGCTTCGGAGAGATATTTTTCAGGTAGCTTAGCCGAATTTATACTTTTGAATGATTCATTTCATGAAAATATTGTTTTCATCCGCGTTTTCCAAAGTGACCAGTAAATAAAATCAATCTCTACTTTGGATGAATTGAACTGTTAAACGTATTCCGGTTGCCATCTTTCACATGTTTCACAGATGATTCATCCACGGTGACCATCCGAAATGTGAAGGTGCAAATTCGTTTTAGCTTCTCAGTGGATTCTCGATAAGCTGTGCAATTAGCTTAGCTTAGGTTTTGATGAAAATTTTTTTGTATAGATGTAATTGAAGCAAATGTTTTCAAATTTAACGTATTAATCTAGTTTAGCTTAGTTAGCCGTTGAATCCTTAGCTAAGAAGATAAAACGAAGATCGTGTTACATTTCATGTCATTTTTTCTAGAAGCGATCAGTCTTACTTTCTTGCAGTTCCAGACCGTCTGACTCATTAAGAACGTTTTTCAGTAACGACCGGTTTTACTGGCGAGGTAGTCGGCGATTAAAGGAGCTCGGGCATCCCTCCGTTCTCGTTGTTCACCGAGCTTCGGCTCCAATCTGGCCGATAACGAAGGATGGTAAGCTCCCGTTCGCCCGGTGTAAATGTCTCGCCAGCTAACAGCGTGGCTACATCACGTGTCGTCGTGTCTGACAGTGACGTAGCTCGTGATGGTGACGCCATCTTACCGAGCACCCGCCAATCATATCGCGTGGAGGATGAGGGTGGTCACGTAAACGGAGCTCCTGGTGCCGTCGAATGGAGCCAAAGCGGTCCGCCCTCGCTTTCTATGTCCGTCGACCTGCATAATCTCATCAATCCGAATCTCCAAGACTCCGGGCATTATTCCGCTAGTCTCGAACACGCCGATGCCTCTGCGTCATCCTGTAACGTTAAATCTTCGAAAAATCACGAGGAAGAGGAAAGCTACGAGGCGTTTGGAGCTGTTGAGGGTGACGCTGATGACGGGGTGGAATCACCAGGTGGTAGCAGTTCTGCACCCTCACCCACAGGAAACAATACTGTCAAGTAAGTTCGTTGCCTTCTCTGTTTCTATATATACGTACTACCTGTATATTGATCGTTTTTTTGCGCGATAGTATCGATAGTATCTATACTGGTTTGGAGAGATCGAAGTACATTTTGCGCGCGAACATTTTTAAGTTCGACAAACTTAGATTCCGGACGTGACCTGTAGAGGGTGCATTGATCGTTAAGCACACGTATATGAATTAATGAAATAATTGTGTTTATAAGTAGACTGCGAATTTTTATATGTTTATGGAAAATTGGAAGATGCAAAAATTTGCGAAGTACGTGAAATATGAAAAAGTATGTAAAATATTAAAGGCAAAGACACGTTATAATATTTATTAAATGAACCAAATCTCTATTTGGATCTCATTTTTTTAATTATATTGATAAAAAAAATTTGTATAAATGTTTATAGTCTATTTATAATTCAGGTATGCCTGTGAAACTTTTAAAAAAACGATCAGGATAATTAAGAAGATAATTGCATTTTGTGATTTCTGGCAATACTATCTGCGTTTAATTTTGTTCTCTTGTTTGAATCGTTGGAATAATAAATTAATAGAGAACAGTGATGTATAAAATGTAACAGATACATTCAATTTAGACTCTAATAAAGGAAAGGAAGATTATTTAGTAAAGTATTATTTAGAATAACGACAGGCACATCTTTTTTCTTAAATCTTTAACATGAAGAAATAATATTATAGATATAATAAATATAATACGTTTCTTTATTGAAACGTATCGAATGACATTTTAACATTTGTTTGAAATAACGATCTATATAAATGAAAATTTTTGATAATATAATATTCATATTATATTATGCTTATGTCAAAACTGCTGCATCGAAATGTGTTTGGTTTTCACGTCAGACACTAAATTATTTGCCTTGCGAAACTGCGTGTACGTATTGTATTTTGTACGTCGAAACTTAATACAGCTTTTCTCACATTTTATATGAGTATCATTCGGACAGATCTATTCTCACGATTAGATCAATGTTTCGCTAGGTGGATGTGATGTGTAGACAAAAAACTTTCACGTAAAAAGAGAAAATAACTGAACATCTTATTATTTTCTGCGTTTTCCGGAATTATTAATACGTATAATTCCTCCTATTTTCTTCCGAACTGTACTGCGTATATTCTGTTACCTTGTATATGTAATCACCTTCGATATAATTATATCTAAGAGTATATAATATCTCGTATAAATATGGTATATATATATATATATACCATATTTATTTCTTATCATTATTAAAACTGAAACTATCAACAAAATTATAATAATTGGCACAAGAAATTGAAATCTGAGTTTAGAAGGTTTCGAGATGTATGTACGTACGTAAAGTCATTCAATGTTAGTCATAATTGAGATTTATGTGCTTTATCATGACAACGTGATACAATGCACTAATTTATAGATAATGTAGATGGTATACATTTTTGTAAATTGTTAATTTAATACCTTCATTTAACATCGTAAGATGCTTATCTGTTAATTAATGGAATTAATGAAGTGTTTATAGCGTATCTTACTCGTTTATTAGTAAACAATATACATACTATTATTAGGATTTCTAAATACAGCTACAAATATTCTTAAAGCTCCTTTGTTCTGTTTTAATTAGAAATCCAAGAAGCCCCAATTCAACCATAGGAAGGCATTCTTGGCTACGAACGTCACTTAGACGAACTCCTCCGTGGTAAGATTTCTTCACTTTTTTCTTGCAAAAATTCCAAAAGTCTTCCTATTCGGAATTATAAATCCTACAATTCGTATTCTGTTCGTTTTATGAGAATCTTAGTGAAAAAGTTTAATTTACTCAAGTAATTGAGATAGGTTCGTGTCCTATATCTGCTTGAGGCTGTTATTTCAAAAATCAAAAATATTTCAATATTTATTAAATATTGCAATATCAAAAATATTTATCTTTTAAAAATTGTAATATGTATATTATTCAAACAAATAAAAATTTTTCGAGTATACTGAATTTCAACGTTAAGTATTTCAAATATTCACGCATTTGAAAATAATAATTTTGCATTTGTATTTCTGAATACAAACTTTCAAGTGTTCGGTACAAATAGGTACCTTAACTTTTCAATTCGAGCCTCTAAGTATGCGAAGCAACAGTTATACATAAAAGACAAGGTAAATTATGTCTGCAATAAGTCCTGGTTGAAAGAAAGCTCTTGGAATGTAGCACGAAAGTTAGACGGCATGCAAAAACGAAGTTTACGCGCCGCTGATACTATAATCGTCGTGTGTTAGATTTAATTCGCCGCGGGAGAATTTCCTTCGATTCGAAAGATGGAACAATGACGAGGTTACCGTGCGAAAAATTGCTCTTGTGAAATCGTCTGATAAATTACGGTTGTCTGGTCGTGTTAATAGACCGAGGCAGATAAGAAACTGGTTTAATTCCCAAAGAGAGGTATCCTGGAGTTATCTACAAGAAACTCGTTAAAATTTTTTCCAGGAACATGTCTATAACGATCTGTAGGACATGGCGGAAGTTCTTACCAATAGTACAGTGCTAGGAACAATATTAAGATAACGTACACAATGCTACTGCATTCTATGTTGCGTCATAAGAATTTTCCTAGATAATATTCACTTTACAAAGACAATTACTCGGTCTGTGTAGTTGTAACTAACAGTACCGTGTTTACAATTTGTTCACTGTTCATCAGTCGTGACATCAGGCTTATAAATAAACAAGTTAGTGGTGTTCTTCGTATCTGGTAAAATTGGTCTCGGATGATTTGAACCGACTATTAGGAGAAACGAGGTGGAAGAAAGAAGAAAGCGTTTTCGTGAATTAAACGTTTCTATTTCTACGTTTATTATTGAGTATTAAAGCAGAAAAAGTATAAATAAACAACATATGTGAGTCTTGTCCACGTCTACATATATGGATTGACGAAACTTCTTATGCATAAATTATGTGTTATAACATATACGAAACATTTTGAAATTCCATTATATTGTAATTTCTACATACATTTTCGGATTGGTTTTACATTTCATCAATATAATCACAAAAAGTCGTGGCTCGTGATGGTGTGAATAAAATTTTAAAAAGTTTCATATAATGGACACAATATACTCATAAAAATTGTCTATGATAAGTGTTCAAATACCTTTATGAATCACCGTATGTGGAAAATTACAATTTCAGTTGCACATTGTATGCTTGCCAATTATATCAGAATAGAATCGATCAATTTGTTGTTCATCTTTTATAATTATAGGTAATAAATATATATACTTAATACCTTGTTGGCATCGTTTACTATTTCGTAACTAATTTTGGCCTTCATCTGTTCTATTCGACTATATAGGCATTTGGTTCATTTATAGAAATTGTAATTTGACTGGATTTAGGTATTTACTCGTTTAGCAGACACGATGCTAGTTTACTCGAAAGTTTTATAGGATTCATGATTTTGAAATTGAAATAAATAATTGTAAGATCAGATGTACGTGTTGAAGGGGAGAGTGATTGATAGCTGAAATTCATTAACAGTGTTCTAAGTTAAGTCTAACACTTGTGTAGCGAAAAGTTCTATTGCGTAACAATATCTTGGCATATTTTTCACGGTCATGTTATCTTTTTTTTTTCAGTTCCGGAAGGAAGAGACTTAGTTCCAATGCATTAGCAAGGTAAGAACAAACCGTTAATTTCATATTTCGTTTCTTTTTTCTTACGATAACAACATACTATGTGTTACGTAAATCGTTTTTCCTATTTTAACGATAGCTTGAGAACCGCTGTAATTATTTGCTAAACCGATTAACTCCACAAAACAAGAAGTAGAAAGAAAATTAATGAAATTATATAAAAGTAGTGAAGTCAACCCTCTAAACGGTTCAATTAGTAATTAAAATTTTAAAAAAATATAAAATTTACGCGGACGAAACCAGATATTTTGTGTATTCTTGAATTTGTTAAACACGGAAAGGTATCTATAAAAACTAGCAAAAGATATTTTTACGTATTTCATCTCTGGAGTTGGTGAGTTGACGTCACGGGATAACAATAGCAACGATGTAACTCAACAGCGGAGAATTTACAATTCATAGAAAGAACCTTCCAGGGTGTCCTTATTCAACTGATAATTTTCAAGTCGTTCCTTTCACGAAACGCAAAACGACAGACTTTCTAAAGCGTGGGCATTGCCTGCACACGCACTTCCACATCTTATTTCCTTTTACGCTTCCATAAATGCTTCAAATATACGTTTTACTTCGTTATCTATATTTATCCTCTTACGACATTTCATTTTTTTCCAACGGTATCCTGTTTCGAAAATGTGATTATATTGCTAATATCGTATTTAATCGTATCGTAATTTCGTATCGTAATTTCGTATCGTAATTTCGTATCGTATTATCGTATTCAAAATATCGAACGTTTATGGTTTTCAGACAGAAAAATTTAATTCAATCGAGTCAAAATTTTAAATAAAATTGAGGTTTCAGTATTTTGCGTTTATTAAAATTTGATATTTGGTTATTCTATTTACTTTTTTTATAGCCAACTTTATCGAAGCGGCAGCTTCAATAGCTCTGGTAGAGGCTCCAACTGTGATCCCGCGGACGATATGTACAGCGATGTCTCCCTTGAGGATGATGTCATTGATCTCAATCATAGAGTAAGTACCATTGTTACCAATTATTAACTTAGATTCGATTTGATACCTAGCAAGTACTACATAGCTTTCCATAATATCACAACACTTCATGTATCTGAAGTTCCTCAGCCAAAGATCAATATCGATATAAAATTTCCTTAGAATATTAATCATGTCAAAATTCATCCATGCGAAATGACGTTTAACCTTATGTTTGTAATTATTTCCAAACAAAATTATCGCTCTTACAGTACAAGAGTAAAATCTAAGATTTTGCCGAATTTGCAGAGAACGTATTTCAAATTTAATGTGTGATGAGAGAAAAGGAATTTTATAAATCATCAGGATCTTAGATGTGTGCTACTATCACACCCTGTCGATCACCACCTCGATCAAGATCTCCAACCGAAAATCCTACAGATGATGTCAGATTCCATCAGCAACATTCACCACATCCACCACCTTATATTTATTATCCGCCGCCTTATCCACATTTGAATCCGTACGGTCCTTATCCGTATCATCCTGGCGCGTTTTATTCACCGCCTTACTGTAACGATGTATCCCAAGAATCGAAAGGTTCCTCTTGGTTCAGCATTGTGTTACTGATCTTTTTGTTGCTGTGCGTCGTTAGCATTATTTTCTATCGATCCCTGTCTCGTGATAGTCGGCGAAGATTAAACGCCAGGCTGCCCACCTTAGTGCAACCAGCGCAGGTAAATCTGGCTTCCGGTTGTTGCGTAATTGTAGTTTATTCTTTATTGTCATTTTTCCCCACTAACGTTACGCTAGCGCGATTGTTTTAAAAGCATAAACGCCGGTTAATTACGGATCGTTACAAAATTAAATAGAGAGCGTTCAAAAGAAATGATTCAAGATTTTTGGGTTGTGAAGCACTTACTTATGAATTCTTTCGATTCGAAAGGCAATTCAAATTAGTTACAGCAAAATCATAGTTCCGGTATCATTAATAATTAACTTGCTTCTATTTGTAAAAGGTGTTTGTTTTGTTAAAGGTGTGAAAGTCAGTGAACAATAAAGCAGGAAGATGTGTCTACAATGATAAAGTTGTACTAATACTAGACATTACAAATAGGAGGAAGTTAGTTCATTGTAATATTGAAACTGACAGTCATTATTGCTTTCACAGGACTGAGTTTTAGATTTATTTCTATATAGATAGATAAATCAATTGTTCTACAAATCTTGAACCCTTTTTCTAGATATTCCACGATTATTTTAACTGTCAATGAGTACAATCATAATCATAAATAATCATAAATGTATAGAAACGTAAATAGTGATAATATTAAAAATGAAAGATAGTGATTGGTGTAAACGATAAACGTAAAGATATTTCCAATTAATTTCGAGTAGATATAATTTAAAAAAATGGAGTGCGTTTTAGAAGATTAATAATAAATAGAGAGCACAAACATTTCTCACATCCAGGATTATAATCGTGGGGACAGGGTCCTTTAAAAAAAACGATTTCCTGACCGGACAACCCCTAAAAACGGTGATCTTTCTGAACCTGTAGACCGCGGACAGAAAAAGGGATGCGAAACAGAATTATCCCGCTGAATTTGTTCTATATTCTGATGTAACTGATCCACTCGATAGAGATTACAATATTATCTGCGATGGATGCGAGGATCGTCAACGTGGAAATCAGTCGGACTGTATATGGGACAGAAGTAGAAATGAAAGTATCATAGAATATTCGTCGGAGAATAAAGTCAATGTTGCTACAGATATATCTGGTACGTCCATGAAAGAAGTTTCCCGATCGATTGCTACTTGGAACCATGAAAGTTGAATAAAAACAGAAATCAAATGATCAAGATTTAATAAAAAAAATATCAAATAAGCAATATCGACAAGCGATAAAAATCGAATAATAAAAATAAAAACTCAAGGAAATTAAATTTAATACATATCAAGAAAACTTTCGATGTTTACACCTTTTCTTGGTACTTCACTGTTTACATATTACACATAATACTACAAATTTATAGGCGAACAGATAATAATTGCGATAACTAGAGGAAGAAATTGTACAATTACGAGTAAATGAGTGAATTGCATAAGAGTAAGGTAACTCATTTTATTAAGAGGCGTGATGTCTGTACTTGATGTAAATTCAATTGCATGTTTTATCGTGCATCAAATTGTACGTTATTCATAAACCGATATATTTATTACAGGTTTAATACTGCTTCTTAATGAAGACAAATAAGATTCTCGAGTTAGACAAGTGTAATCAAAACACGGAATTAATGAAGTCCGTTAATTCATTGGATAAAACAGAATTCCAGAATTTGTTACTTCTTTATAGTTATTAAAAACAACCATTTACTATGACGTTATACATTTGATATAGAAGTGATTTTAGACGCTCTGTTAATGTGTATATTTTTATAACATGAACATATAAAATTTATAAAAAATTTTATCGCAACAATAAACCATCTATTGTTATAATAATAGAGTGAAGTAGCGAGGAAAATATTGTTTTGTGGTTTTGTATCGTATTCATTTTTGAACTTCGAATAAAAAATTACACATATTTAACTTTCATAAAAAGATAAATTAGTATGTAGTTTTATGTACTCTGTTATGTAATGCTTACGCGATTTTTAATTTTTCGCGTAAGGAAAACTGAATATATCTTCACGAGAGTAAAAGTAAATTAAAGAGATTTATAGAATAAGTTGGTATAAATGAAACAATTATAGAAACGCGTGAACAATAATGGGGCACAATAAAAAGAACCGTGTTAAGATATTCAATCGAACTAATTAAACTCTTGGTTTTAGAAAACTAAACATAACTACTTCATTAGATGATACGAACGAATAAAGTCATGAATCATGACTCACGATGACTCGTAAAATAAGCATAAAGTTTATTAAAATACATAATAAAATGCATAATACATTTTTTCATCGAATAAACAAATGCAACACTGAGCTCGATAGACAAATACGATCGGCATACGAGATGATAAAATTTATTAGTTGTTATATAAAATCTTTGACAAATTAAATTAGTCAGGTGTTAACAAGTAAAACAGAAACGTAAAAATTAACAAGTTTATCGGAAATTAATTTGAAATAAAGTATGACATGTACTAGATTGCAATCTGACGGAATTATTGAGTGGAGAAGTTGGCCTTTTATAAATTTTTTTATTATTCTTGTTGTGATTGGTTATCTCACATGTGCTGCTTATAAGAAATTAAAAGATTCGGGTGGACTTCGGGTTCCAGATTTGACGCAATGAAGACCAAGGATCATGAGATACTTTTCCACTGAAGTATTGATTCCATACGTAAGATTATACACAATCTTATACGAATAAGTTTTAATAGACTCATTCAGTTGATACAACTCTATAAATATAAGAGGATTACAGAAAAAAATTTTCTTTCTTATAATATAAACTTATAATATACTACTATCTTCGTTTAAACCTTTGTTCATTTAAAACGTAAATTTTGTAGTCATTTATACATGTATATACGATTTGTTTATAATGATAATGGCCTGTTCATGGAAGTAGCTCTTAGTCACGTGTACGATGTTTCACAGATAATTTTGACGTCAAATCTGTTTGATAGTAACACAAACCATGCATCTGTAAAATGATCTGGGGCGTACATAGCTTTCTATATTTATTAAAACTATCGCACTACATATGTAAATTAATAATGACATAAATATGCGTTAGTAATCGGAGAAATATCATTTACAATTAAAACAAAATGGTTTGTAATATAATACACTATTTACTTAATAATTTCAAATTCCGATAACTTTAATTCATTATTATATTATTCCTTTTATGAAACTATATACTAAATGAGAAAAACATTTACATACATTTTCTACTTCATTAGTAGGTAGAAAGAAGCACACAAAATACATTCTATTGGCTTTAATTGGATTTCTAAGGCATGCGTAGGGGTGGGCGAAATTCTGTTCAGTATAACATGCCACGTACGATATGTGTATACATTCAGTGGAGTTAGTCGATACGTAGTATGGAGTTCACAAATAGCCTCTCGGCTACTCCCAGGTTACAGTGGGCGATTGAGACGACCGATTATATTCGAAGTACGCCCAAAGAAACGGATGTGCGCGTAGTGTTGTGCTTCTCTCTGTACATCTTAGATTGTCTTCGTGTTTATTCTCGATATTTACCTATTGTTGTGTACTTGGACACATGAAATTTCGAGGTTAGGTTAGTGACAAGAATTGTTGACCGTAGAAGAGGATGGATAGGGAACCGGCGTGCCTTCACGTCGTTCTAACGGAATAATCTCCTGTATCGGATTAGTCAAAGAGGATGACGAGTCTACCTGACACAGGTGTGACGTGAGAGATCACGAATTAGAATGGATTCGAACAATTACGATGAGCAAACAGACACAGGTGCGATCGAACGTTACGATCGCGATAATCGAATAACTTCCGGGGAGGGGCCGTCTCCTGGACCTGGAGCCGGCCTCGAATATGATTTATGGGAAGGCCAGTTTCAATTTGTCGGACAGCCGTCTTCTCGCGGTAGTCGACTACCTCGTCGTCGTGGTCCTCGGCTTACCGAGCAAGTAAGATAGTATATTGAGATCATCACAGATCATTTTCCACATATGATTTATTCATTTCTTATGATAATGATAACGTAACATTGAATGTAAACTGAACATCAAATGTATCATTAACAATTTTGGGATAGATAAATTTGTTACTTTGTATTCCAAAAGTGATATCTGAAAAAATTTTAAATTATCCTATTGGGCATGATAAATAAAAGATAGTAAATAGAAGTGTATGATAAATAAAAAAAACATAGTAAAATATATAAATACTAGTATATGGTTGTATAATATTCCTTAAAATCTTTGGAAATACCGGAAATTTCGGAATCTAAAGTGAAAAATATAATTGGCCGGAAACATTTGCACGGCACTGTAATTCAAACATAGGTATTTTTAGTAACAATTATATTTATGATAGTTCATAATTTAATTGAATATCTTTTATAGCATCCATAGTAGCTATGTAGTGCTTATCGTTAGTAATAATTTTTTCTTAAAACATTATTGCTACTATAATCGATTAGTAAAAACTGATATACTGATTAATGATAAAATGAAAAATTGATAACATAACAGAAAATTAGATAACAGCCGTATAGAAAAAATGAATTGGACATATCAGAATTTCGATCTACTCGTTTACTCTCAATTTTTAGTTTAAATGAAGTAATAGTTACGTGAGAATTAGAATGGTAGTTCCTTTGTAGTTGCGATGAACGCGTCTGAGGAATTATTGAAGGGCGAAAGAAGAGGGAGATATGTTCATTCTGTTATACTGTCAATGAACTCCTTACTTCTGTTAATTGAATTTGAATTTTATTTAGCTAATCAACATAATTACGTGACATTAATATAATAATATAATAATAACATTTTTTATAAAGATGGAGATTTTATCGTGTAAAACAGAAATGTCTTTCAGTTTCATAGCAGGGTAAATTTACATTACATGCGCATTTATGTCTGGTATTCTAGAATTGAAGACAGTGGTGCTTATTAAACATATGGTATGAATTAATTATAGATTTGTAAAGAACGTATTGAATTTAAAATGAGATTGTCTGAAACTATTTCTGGTGATTAATACTTAAGTTTCATAACAATATTTAAATTTTGTTATATAAAAATTAGCGTAATATTAATGCAATAAAGCATAATATTAATAGGATTTAATTGTTTCGGCTTGAGAATCACTGGCTGACGAAGTCTACAGTGTGAACGCATACGTGCACAGGGTTTTAAACTCGAAATTATCATCTTTACCTTCAACAGATTAGGTTTCTTTATGTACTTCTATGCTATGTCTTTTGAAAATTATGTTCGTAACTTCGAGCATTAAATCATGTAAAGCACTAATATATAATTAAAGGAATAATTTGAAACAATTATCCAATTAAAAATTAAGTATAATTTTAAAGTATATTATATTTTTTCAGGTTCAAATGATTCAAGAACAAATGCATGCTTTAGTAGACACTCAATCGGTCGGGGAAGAACGGTATGCTAGGGCAAAACAGGAAAATGCTATGTTGCAAGCACGAATACTAATGTTAGAAGAAGCTGCCAAAGATGCTGAAACGAGGGCTGAAGAAAGACTTCAGGTAACTCATTAATTATAACATTCATTATAATATAGTTGATAATTATTGTGTATATATTATATATTGTAAATTTATAATATGTTATAATTGTATCCTAGGCGGAACAACGAAGACATAGAGAATGGGCAAGCCGTCTAGAACGCGAACGACAATTGCAACTAGAAAATTATGCCATCAAATTGCAAGCGATAGAATTAGAAGGAACTAATTTAAGAGATGAAATAGGAAGGTTACGCGAACAACTCGAAAAGGTTAAGGGAGAGAAAAGTCGGTTAGAAAATGATCTCGAAGAGGCTAGGAGAGAAATAGATACCGTTCGCGAGAGTGAGCGACAAGCCATAAGCCGGGCTAACGAAACTCACTATCAACTTGAAGCTATTAGAGAAGAACTTTCTATGAAAGTCGAAGATCAACAAAAAATAGAGGAATTAATGCAAGAAGTGGCACAACTTCGGGCTCGTAATAAAAGTACGTTTTTGATCAAGATTATTTACGAGTAATTGATTAGGATTGTTCGCGATAATATTATGAAAAATTATACATTCTTTGAATTTTTTCTAATAAGGTTTGGAAGAATCCCGAGATGAATTACAAGCTGCAGCGGCTCTGCAGGCAGGCCGTGAACTTTTAATGTTAAACCCCTGTAATAATTCTACTGAAAAAGGACCTAGCCTTGCTGTAGAATTATTAGCTGGGATGAACCAAGATCAAGTATGTTATACTCGTTATTTTTGTAGAAAACATAATTCTTTATCAAATAACTAATATAAATATTTAGTCTCGCATTTTATTCTCCTTTCTACAATTTGTGTTTTTACAGATGGACGATCAGCTTCCTGAAGATAATGGTGGACTGTGTAGTATATCTGAAGTATGTACATATTAAGTTATAAATGTGTATATGTATAATTTAAACTTAATTATATCGATTATTACGTTATATCATTACAATAATTATTAAATTATTATAGGTAAAACAAGCTTTAAAGGAGCAACAAGAGGTCAATACACAATTAAGGGCATACATTGATGGGATCTTATTGAACATAGTTGAAAACTATCCGCAATTATTAGAAGTGAAACAAACTCATTGAACTATTATACAAATAGACAGTTATTGAATTCAATGTTAATTGTTGAAGGCAGTTGTACATTACTTTGTTGGAACTCTTTATTATTTATAGATTTATACAAGCAACTTTGTCATGGTTATACACAAGTACCATATAGGAAAGCGATTGCCGTCCATGTGAACTTAAAAGTTTAATAACGTGTTATAAATATTGAATTAGCAAATTTTCACTGCCATGTTACTATTTCGGTCATACATTTTTAATGTGAAAGGCAGTGAACAAATTAAGAAGTTAAAATATGAAGTAGGAAAACACATGTATAAAACTTAATTAAAAAATTACTGTAAGCTCTATATCGTGCGAATTTAAACATTCGGGGCCTTGTAACGTTGCCTTTATATAAACGGTATAAAATTATTTTCACAGAAATAGTTAATGTATAACGTAAGGTATAATACATTATACATAAAATCACCAAGTTTTTTCTCATAAAAAGATAATATAGTTGCATATTGGTATCATAAAAATTGTGGCGTGTTAACAAAATTTAATATTGAACTACGTGCAAAATTTAAATACCTTAAAAATGAATGCTGAACGATATTGAGAATGTAATGAAGTGAATATATTTTATTTAAGTTTGAACCTAATTATGAATCCAATAGAACTCAATTTTTGAAAATTAAGAATGACTTTAATCATTTGTTATATTACGCTCAAAATTTTTGAATAAGCCATAATTATAAATTTTGGAATTTGTAACCAAATAATTATCTTTGTAAATCTAAGAATTTTGTAATTGAATAAATTTAATTCGTTTTTATACCTTATTGGGAAAAGAAGATAAAAAGATTATTCATGTCACAATTTTTATAATTATTATTTAAAGAAAATATGACAATTACTAATGAAATTTAATTCAACTATTTTGTACATAATTGTTAGATAACAAATTTTTTACATAACAAAATATAATAAAAAACAAATTCGAAACTAAACATTAAATGTTATCTCTAAAATTATAATGCAAATAAAAAATAAATATAAAATTAATAAATAATGTGCTCCAGGTTGCATAGCTTTCACGCGATTTTGTACTAAGTAAGGTTTTCTTATACATATATACATAAAATATAAATAGAAAACGTATCTTACAATAGGATTGATGAAAAATGATGTATTTATAAAACAAGTGGAACATTATAGAACAAATCCAATATTTTGATACATGTAGTTTATGGTTAAAATGGTGTGTTACGATGTTCTTTATTAAAACATGTCAAACATAAATGAGGCTCATTAGGGCAATCAGCACAAAATGTTGCTACTCGTTTTGTCTTATTTCGTGCTAGCTCGGTACCAAAGGTTTTAACGTTTTCTTTATAGCAAGAAATGCAACGTTTTCTTACTGATACCAATTTACCTTCTCTCTTTTTAATTTCATGACGTTTCTTAATGGTTACAATTTCACGAGATAAATTTTGAAACCTCTCATCCTGACAATGTGATAGATAAATGACTAATCGTTTTTTGAACTCTATTAATGAAATAGGATTATTTTTTACACTGTTATGCATTACCCAAGCATTTATAACAGCTGTATTTAATAAAAGTTCAAATGCTAATTTTTTATACCATTTTACATTCTTGTGTGATGAAATACAACATATTGTCATTTGATCAGAAATATCACTTGGAGGCTTGCCTTCATTATAATCAAACAAAATTTTAGGTTTAATATAATTAGATCTTCTTCTTTTAAGAGTAACTGTTTCTGCAGAATGTTTAGTAGACAATAACAAGACATCACGTTTATCTCTCCATTTTATCAACGTTATACCAATGCTATTTTCCTTTGCAAATATTTCTCCTTTTTTTAATTTCTTTGTGACAACTTCTTTAGAAATTCCACGACAATTTCGTTGGACCATTCCTACTAAATGTGTAGTTTTAGTGATTAATTCTTGAGCCAAGTCTATACTCGTGTACCAACGATTAGTACATACAGTATGTCCCTTATAAAATATATTTTGACAAAGTGAAATAACAGCATTTGTAGGATTCGCTGTTTCTTGGTCTGACTTTTTACTGCAATATATTTGAAAGTTATAAGTGTATCCTGGATTGAAACATAATTTAAATATCTTGATACCATATTTATATTTTCTTTGTTTTATCAATTGTTTAATACGGCTATGAAATGGTATTACAAATTCATCGATATAAAGAGTTTCAGGTGGATCATAGTATTTCGTGAAATTTCTATTTAATGTATCAATAATTGGACTGATTTTATAAAGTCGATCATTTAATAAATTTGCATTTTCATTATTTGTAAAATGCAACATTTGTAAAAGTAATTCAAAGCGACTTTGTGACATTATAGATTGTGGGAAACTTTGTGTATATATAGAATCCTTGGACCAGTATAAGTGTAACTGAGGTAGTTTTACTAAATCCATCCAGATGAGAAGACCAAACAGTCTCTTTATTTCATTTTTGGTAGTGGGAACCCATTGGTTCAAACGACTTGATCGTTTCTGTGATAATACTTGTGCTGCATATAAATTAGTTTGGTGTGCTATTTCTTGAAATATTGCTTCAGTAACTAGCGATAAGTAAAAATATTCTTCTTTGTTTGGATTGCATTTAAATGATTTTAATCCAGGTACACCCACAAAGGGCTTGATATCAGGTTGATTTCCAACTGGATTTATCCATACTTGATCTTGTGAATTGATATTATCATTAATATCGCCTTTATTGCTGTCACTTTCATTGGAAAAAATTGAATAAGACTTAGAACTTGAGGCATCATGATTGGTTTCACTTGACGTGAAGCATAATAATCTGTCAGAAGATGTAATTTTTACTTCACAGTATGGTTTTATGTCAGGTGAGAACTCTAGTTCAACAGATACATCACTGGAAGTCTCTATTTCTTGCATTCCTATATATTGAATTTGTACATAGATAATATAAATTGATAATTGTATAATTGAACCTATAAGCAAAATTAGATAGTTAAAAAAAAAGAAATACATTACACATATGTGATAAATTAAAGAAGATTTAAAAAAAGGTTTATTAAATTAAAGAAGGTTTATCTTTTCAGATATATATCATACCTGTTATGTCCTATTTATTTAATTTCTGAGAATATCTTTAAATTGATGTATATGTCTTAAAGACATTTCATAGCCTATACCATTATATACATCTTTAATAATGCACGATGTCTACTACTGTCTAGAGTGTCTATGTCTGCTGGTATAGTGAAATATCGATAGTCGGCATTATCGATAGCTTCCGACAGATGGACACATCGACCATCGATAGCTATCGATAGCGATGGTATATAATACCAAATAATATAATACATTTTGTATATTACACGCTACTATTTTGTATTAGAAATAAAAGGTAAATTTCACTTTAAGGGACGGAGTTAAAGTTGAGCCTAAATTTTTATTTATCTTAGGAAATGTGACTGTTTAAACCCCCCTATAAATAAATAAAATACTATGTACTATATTTGTATTAATAAGGAATAAATTTCACTACTCAGAATCGTTTAACTCCTGAGGAGAATATATTCATTTATAACATAATGTGCTACATAAATTTTAATCAAGAATTTGTTAAAGACAATAATAATTAATTACTTTGGTTTGTTCGCCGTAAAACAATGGATGTGAGTATTAATAAGTCAGTTGATCCATCACGTTTATCCACCGTTATCAAAAGTAATAAATTTTGCTGTTAATAAAAGTATAACGAATTAAGATTTTTGTTTGTAATATTTTAATTAAATAATAATCAATTTTGTTGTTGTTTTATCTTACTTTTAGGAAGCTCTAGATTTAAAAATGAGTGCAAAACAGAAAAAAATAAATAATTATACTGATGAAATTGGAAATTGGTTAAGTTAAGAAATAGAACTGATGTTATTGATGTAGAATATTCTGTTAAAAAATTAACGCAAGATAGAACATTATTAGTGTGTATGATGGAAAAGTTTCAAAATAATGATGCTGCATATAAAGCAATAATTATTGAACTTAATGATGTTTTTCTGAAGATCGGTAATTTGTGCATTACATAAATCTGTAAATTGATTATTTTTTGATAACAATGGATAACCGTGGTGAATTAATTGACTTTGAAGTTTCTCAAAGACTGCTTTGAATTTAAATCACGGTCACAGTCTACTGGATATGTACATAATATATGCTGTTACCATAGACTTGTCATAAACAGATTTATCACACTATATAAATTTGTATCGCATGGTTCACGAGTATCGACGAAAGACCGAAGGACGGAATAGACACGACATCTTATGGCATTTTGCGTTTCATATACTGAAATATCGACCTGAAAAAAATATTTCCTATGCTGCTTCGTACATTTGGCCACGTAAAAGCGCAGCAACGATCAATGTTTAAAACATGCTTTAAGTATGCCTATCTTATACTGCCCTATAGTTCATGGAGCTATAGTATCTGAAAAGTCGGAACAACAGGAAATATGGCGGCATTGCGCCGAGTACGAAGGTGAATTTGTGTAAACTACGTTTGTTTGTGACGATTTCTTGAGCAAATAGGAAAGACAACATTGTAATGATAGTGTACAATGCGTAGTGATAACATGTGCAGTGTTTTGTGACGAAAATAACAGCCCCTCGCGGCTGAATCGGATTTTCGGTGTTGGATTGTCGTCACACGAGACGTATAATTGGCAGTGCCCTCGAGGTGGCAGGTACGTAATACAGAAAATCACCCTTAAAAACGTTAGAACGTTATTTCTACAGTTATCATTATACTATTTATGAATACGATCATTAACAAATTTATTACGTTATTTGTATACTGTGTTGTAAAATTCCCTTGATGTTATTATCCCTTAATACTGATCCGTTTACGACCTGAATCGGGTGTGTACCCTGTTGTCATCAACAGGACATTGACTCCTTGAGATATGCCCTTGTTCGACCTTTCCCTTTAACTGCTCTTAAACAACATAAACTACGGTTATTCTAATTCCTTTCAAATACATATTAATATGATCGTATTTCATTGTTCTCAAGGCTCGGATTGAATAAGAACGATATCATTGAAAAACATCGTGAAATTCAAAAGTTTTAGATAATCAGATAAGAATCGAATCGAACTTTGTATTTTCAGTAGCACCACCCAGCGTTTCTCATACGTAAACAATGTGATCAATCACATACTATTGACCTAAGTTAAAACGTTTGCCGTTGGTTAGCTATTTAAAGCGACTGCTCTGGCAATGGCCGTGAATACGTATTTCATCTTTTGTTCGAGTCCTAAATTAGTTAAAGTTTGATCGATAACGTTCGATTATTGTATTTAGCGTTACACACGCATTTACACTGCTATTTATAATGAATGAAATATGGTTGAATGACACTTTACAACTAGGAATTACGAAATGACCTTCACATTCTATTTTGTACAACGCTTATCAAAATGTCAATGTTTTTCTGTTATTTGTTTTTATGACGTATATAATGTGTTATTCATTCCGACTTTGAAAACGATAAAAATAGTAGAGAAAATATTACGAGGTATGAAATAGTTAATTATATGATTGTGATAACGAATAATAGAACACGAGTTATACACGTGTACGCATGCTGGATACATTAGTATGGTACTTGGTATATAGGTCAAGCGCTCCTCAACATCGAGGTCATTGCCCCAGGATTTACTCCGTCGATAAAACAGTCTTTAATTGGCTAAATTCGTTCCATTACCCACATAGGATTCGACGATAGAGGTCACCGTTTGAGATATTCATAATTTATTTCTTCTTCTTAACACGGTTGAAGTTTGATCGGAAGTTGGGCATGTAGTTTTTGATGTGCAACACTCATCACACGTAATAACAAATTACGCTTATCTATTCCGAATAATACGTTTTATCTAACGTTCGTTTTTTTCTTTTTAAGTTGAGAATAGATAATACTTGATTTGGATTTAACGCGATATTGCCAACTTGTTAATTTCCTACATGATTATCATCTTTAAACACTTTTTTGTAATGTTCATTATTATAGTTATTACTATCGTTTTCAAATATTTCCGTATTTTTATCAAATCATCTAGTTACATTGGTGAATTAGCTAAGCATGGTCGATGCTTTGTCTTCTAAGTTAGACTTAGTTAGAAAATACTCGGAGGTAGAGCGTGTTGACCTTGAACCTAAAAACATATTTCAAACTTAACAGTGAAAAATATTCATCTCGTTTCTTTCTCGACAGAAAAAATTTCTTATTTTTATATTTAGAATTTTATATAACAGTTTGTTTACAACTATTCTAAATGTATATATTTTATGTGAAGAAAAAATAATAAGTAAAACACGACAAATTACACATTCCATTAGTCAACTGAATAAAACATTCTTATTAATAGAAAGCATACGTTTATTACTACGTGACTCATTATTACTCGCTCGTTTCTTTATTCTGACCCCTGTATGATGAATTTAGGGTCAACTTGCTTCGTTGGACTTCCTTTGGTGATCGTGAGACTCGTTATTACCATTCGATCGATTCTGACCAGCGTGCTCATTCAAATTAAAATTACGACAAACTTGTTGCGAGTACGTGTATCGTAATCGTATCGATAAGCATGGTTGTCTTTTTAACGGCTTACGGTATGCCTGTTTCAAGAAAACGTATATCTTTTTTGTTTTATTTTATTTTATCTCCATCTACAGCTATATCTCGCTTACTCCACATTAGAAACCATT
Source organism: Bombus impatiens (assembly GCF_000188095.3). Taxonomy (NCBI): domain Eukaryota; kingdom Metazoa; phylum Arthropoda; class Insecta; order Hymenoptera; family Apidae; genus Bombus; species Bombus impatiens. The sequence goes on along the minus strand of NT_176616.1, from coordinate 2,777,856 downwards.
TGTATATTTGGAACACATTAATACATTCTCACTCGCTCGTTCCTCCTGTTCTCACACATTCTCAGGCAGCTAATGCTCACACTCCAATGCAATATTAAAATACACGATAAAAGTTTGTTGGTGGACCGTACATTAAGACTTACGTTTGTAAATTGTTCGTAATACTACATTATCCAGCTTATATGATCGTTATCTAACATAACCTATCGAATGTTTTCTTTCGTGTCTGTGATCGACGGGCGTGTGTGTGGCAGTCAGTTACCATCGTATTAGACCGATCGTCGGTTCAATTTTTCTGTTTCGCTACTTCGCCGATGATAGTATTAACATCTAGGAAATTAACATTAATATCTTCGTTAGCGGATCATCGAGCTTCTCTAATTAGTCCTAGTATTTTTCCCTCTTTCGTTTCTACTTCTTTCAAGCTTTTTAGCTTTTTAAATTTTAGTTTAAGGTGGTGTTCCATGCGCTGTCAGTGATTCGCTCAGTAAGATACAGATTTGCCGTTTCAACTCGATCGGAAACTTATCTTGTGGTGTACATGGAATAACGTTTCAACGATTATCGAAACAGCAAATTTAGCAACGATAATCGGACGAAACTCGGCGAAGCGTAAGCACGCGTAAACATAATTCGTTCATCTTGACCTAGATACTTTGCGTCTGTTCCGTTGTATTTATAGGAGGAATCTAACCGGGAATTCTCTTTCCATCCGCTTCGATTAGAACTCGAGCGTCGTAATTATCTTCGATCGTGCCATCGATCGACAAATTCGTTATCGTTGTCGTCTCGTGACTCGCATTTATTTCCCTAGCATCGAATAAAGTACGAACGACGCTTCGATTCTCCTTCGTTCGTGACATCTGTTTCTTCAACGTCTTGCACGGTTTACGTGAGAACGAGGCTTAACGCCGGTTCACGTACAAGAAGCGTTCGATAGGATGTTATTTTTAGTACGACGCTGTCGGTTAGTCGACTAACGAATTATTAATAAATCACCGCCTATTTTTGATTAGGCGGATAGCGTCGATCGACAGACGGGCAAACTACGCGCGAGTTTGCATCTCGCGTAAGTTTGTCGAACGGTTCCACGACTACAGCAAACTCCTGAAACATCGCAAGTTTTCTCTAACGTTCTGCATTCTATAAATTAAAACGTCCGTATCTCTTTCAAGCATTCCACGATAATACGTTGCGTCTTTCGTCGTTTCGCTGTGAATGCAAGATTTTCTTATTCTTCGCGTTTCCAGCGTATGTTAATTGCATTTTACATACTACGATTAACGTATGTTAGTCGTTGTTTGTTTGAAAATATAATTGGAAAAATAGAAGTTCGATAGAAGGTTGTTCTATCTATTGGTTTGGCAACTAAGTGGTTGCGGATTTTGTCATTACCACCTAATCCGTGGCCCCTGAATTATTGGGTTGGCAACTAAGTGATTGCGGATTTTGTCATTACCACCTAATGACAAAATCCGCAACCACTTAGTAGCCAACCCAATAGCAGCTAGTACACGATTTAAGCACCGTACCTTGGATATTTCACGTATCTTCCACTTAGTTGCCAATCCAATAGATAGAGCAACCTTCTATCGAATTTCTACTTTTCCAATTATATTTTCAAACAGATGAATTTAAGCATCGAAGTTAAGCAAAGGTGAGAGGGTTTCTACGATTAACATTACGTTAATCGTAGTATGTAAAATGTGATTAACATACGTTGGAGACGCGAAGAATGAGAAAATCCTGCACTTACCACCTAATGACAAAATTTCGCAACCACTTAGTTGCCAATAGCAGCTACTGCACGATTTAAGCACCGTAACTTGGATATTTCACGTATCTTCTCGTATCAGAATCGTGTGCAATTTTCAAATATCCTATAAATGCATAAATATTCATCGTACTTGTTATAAAACAAATAGCGAAATACGTTACTCGCCGATGTCTCTCGACAAATCGTTCAAATTTATCGCGAATCGAGTCGAACACCGCTGGGATTATCAATTTGCCATTAGTTTGTACGTCTTGGCAGGATTCGCGCGCGGTTATCGCACATGAGTCAAAAATATTTTTACGAATAAACGATGGTGTTCGTTATCAAGCATCGTAGAGTCAGAGTGGCTACTAATAAAGCGGACGTGTCTACTTAATTAGCACAGAAGGATGATCGTGTGGATTAAACTAGGTCAGGCGAGTGACGCGCTTACATGCCTGACCGGCTAATATTTATTCTTGGCATTGCACGCAGCGGAGATGCTGCAGCCCGTAAAAATATCGTTTACATTTACGCGATTTCCCGAGCGTCGCTTTGTCAACGCGCTACCGACATTGCTGCACCGCGTGATGCTTGACGCGCAGCTCTCTTGGAAAAAGATCAGAAACTTGTTTGTCGTTAGTTTTAGTTTAACGGATTTACACGATCTTTCTTATTCGCATAACTTTCATACTCGTCGCATTCCGCGTTATGTTTTCTATTAATATGCAGGGTGGTTGGTAATTGGTGGTACAAGCGGAAAGGGGGTGATTCTACGCGAAAAAAGAAGTCGAAAATATAGAATAACAATTTTTCGTTCGAGGCTTTGTTTTCGAGAAAATCCACTTTGAATTTTCGCTCGGTACGCGTGCACTTTATCGCGTCTCGTTATAACGGATCTCACTGTAGATCGTTGTCTCGATGGAAAAATTAAAAAAAAAGAATTAAAAAAAAAAATTTTTATTCTGTATTTTCGACTTCTTTTTTCGCCTAGAATCACCCCCTTTCCGCTCGTACCACCAGTTATCAACCACCCTGTATATTATGGTCGAATATCATGCGCGTATACGAGCGATCGATAATATTGGTGAAAAGATATATCGTTCTAGGCAGTGCAATTTATTTGTACGTGTATACGTCGGATCCAAAAATATGGAATATTCAAATAGTACGGTAATTGTTTGCTGCTATTTGTATGCGATTTTTGTACGAAACGTGCGTCTTCAGCACCGATACTTCTATTTCTAAATGTTAGAACATTCGTTAATCCTACGCCGGGTGCGATAGTCGAGCTAAATCCGCAGGAAAACAACTAGTCGGGCTCATGGAACGATCGGTCAGGTGTTACGTGTTGGCTTTCAATGGTCCTTTGATCGCGTAAAACACTGGCGGTGAATCGGATAAGAAACACCGAGAAGTCTGTGAAAAATCTGTATTCGACTCGTCGAATCATTTCGAGCATGTACGCAAGCAAATAAGAAACGTAATAGAAAAGGTAAAATTCGTTGCAAGATATAGGAGAGAGAAGATAAATATTCGCTAATTGCTCAAAGCTTCTTAGAGGATAGTAATTCTTGTGCACTTTTTAATTTCCTAATGATTGTTCGATTCCTTTCAATTTTTCCTAAGATAGAACATCTCTATAGAGATTAACGTACGATCGATATCGATTGCTGCGAGAAAGAACGTTCGGAAACGATGGAACTCGTAATTTTCCTCCCTCGAGAACATACTTATCTTGAAAGTTAATATCTTGCATCCAAATGAGATCTCATGGAACGTTGATTCTTAAAGCGAAGCGGAGATAACTTAGCGTGTTCACCTTCGGAAACTTCAGCGTTTGATCGATGGTAATCTTAACGGTCGATGAGAAGCCGGTGCACGTTGCTAATACGAACGTTGCTAATCGCTCGAATGGTCTCGCGATGGAAAGTTAACGAATTAACACTTTGACTGTCACACCAAAATCACACGTTTCGTTGAGGACGCCACGGCAGTATTTTTATTATTCAAAGCATATAATGGCAAAATAATAACAAATTCACGATATAAGACAACATTCTTCCTCAATGGACCGTTTATTTTATCGGCGGTCACGGCTGACCACCGTGGCGCTTTACTAACAGTTGATAGCGACATATTATGACAAGACTTTGTTTATTTCAACAAGCCATTCGCATTTGTTATTTCGTCGTAAGCAAAACGTGCAGAATATATTGTTGAAACGTGTAGAAGATATTAGTAAACGGTATTTGCTCATGCTATATACAGGGTGGTAACTGGAGGTACAAGCGGAAAGGGGGTGATTCTACGGGAAAAAAGAAGTCGAAAATATAGAATAAAAATTTTTTTTAATTTTTCCATCGAGACAACGATCTAGTCAAGTGAGATCCGTTATAACGTTCCTCACGCGTACCGAGCGAAGATTCAAAGTGGATTTTCTCGAAAACAAAGCCTCGAACGAAAAATTGTTATTCTATATTTTCGACTTCTTTCTTCGCGTAGAATCACCCCCTTTCCGCCTGTACCACCAGTTACCAACCACCCTGTGTAATAGTAAGGTATGTGCACACTTGTAACTTTAATTACATGATTATAATAAAGCAGCATTTACGATTATTTTTTAAGCTGTGTTTATAATAATATTCGTAGATTATCCCTCAAAGATATGGATGTAAACACAGTGCACCGTTAGATGCAAGATTCGTTCTCATTTTTTTTTTTTTTTTATTGATGTTCTAATAAAAATGTTCAATTGTTCAATGGTGCACTTTTTATTTCAAAGTGTCTTCTAATTTATCGGTTATACTCAAAATGCCCTAACCGTCAATTCTCATACAATTTTTGCAATTGTAAGAAGTTCAGACGTTCCGGTTACCAATGGCCAACGTGGCAGTCAAAGTGTTAAGGAGGAAGCGGTTTGACGTAGCCGCGTTCGCGCGTACCAAATCGAGCTCCGACGTGTAAAAGAGTTAACGATTTTAATCGTCCGGGTGTGACCGGGTTCAACGATACGGTCATTCTTTTCGCTAGTCAAATCTGCAAAGCGGCTCGTGAATTTCTTATTTCCATCGGAACTGCACC
>NT_176616.1:2718353-2772780 GCF_000188095.3 Bombus impatiens | reverse complement strand
GCAGGTGCAGCTGCGAGCCAATGAAATATCGTTTCAGGCCGATGACCAAAAAGTTCGCCACGACGTCGATGGTTTCGGTGAACATGTTTCGATGCCAACCCCGTTTCCTCTCCAGACTATCTGTCTACATAATAGCCGTAGTATAGTAGAGTCTTCTCTAACAGCTCAAACTAACAGCATTTTCAGCTAATGGAACAATCGGTTTTCTCGTATTAAATTCCACTCGGTCCACGCTTTGACCACCGTACGCTCTGACAAGCATATAGCACGAGTTCTCGCATACTTTTCGACCGATTAAAAACATTCAAACGGTCGCTCGGAAATCTCGTTCCGATTTACATTTCCACCCGAAATACGTTCATCGAATTATACACGTGGCTTTTCGTTTCACGACATTTCTCCATCTTTCGCGCAATTTGGACGTTCTATCTTTTCAGAAGCTTTCAGATTTTTCGGCGAGAAACTTTTGATTTTTAACGTCGACCAAAGAGTTAAAAATTGGAAGGAAGTTTAACGAACGTGTAACGTTTTATTGGAAATCAACGAGCATATTTAAAGATACTTCTAGTGACGTTTTTTTAGCGCGATATGCTTGAAAACAAATTCCTCGAACGGAGAGGTACTAAGCAAAATTGATCGTTTTATTAAATTCCTTCCTAAAATCAGAACGAACTTTCCGAGCAATCGATATTATATCTGATATATCGATAATTCTTTCGTATTATTCGAGCGTGTAACGTAGAAACGTTTCGTTCATAGCATCCATTGTTGCTCTTTTTTTTTTACTGTTTTATTTAACGGTAGTAGACGTATGTAAGGCGCGAATTGACATTTGCAGTCCCTGAAGTGTTAAATAGAGACGAAGAAACTTGTCATTGTTTATTTTCAATCGCCCCTTATCGTTTTGGCTAGTGGACCTTATAAATCTTTCATCGCGGGTAACCGTGCAAAGCGTAATGATATGTAGAAACGTAATTCAAAGTATATTCTTACGAAAGTCGCTTTCTTATTGTTTGTCACACCATCGAAGCTCTTATCCAAATACTTGGTTGCGAGAAAGTGCATCCTCGTCGTTTATTTTCGTCTTTCGTGCCACGATGCGTATAACGTACAGTACAGTGGAATCTCATCTGTATCCGAGCAGCTTGCGATTATTCAAATCAAATAGTTTGGATAACGGATAATACAAATTCTCTAGCTGTCCTTCTCGACTCGTCTTATTACTTCGGATAGTAAGATGACAAGGTTTTGAAAAACGGAAGTTGATCAGTCGTTTCCGTATTTCGTTCGATCATCTTCCGTTTCGACACACGACATTTACTTTAAATACACATAAGCCATCGTATACTATATTCGTTCGAAGAATACGCGTGTTTGTATAATAATTAAAGTTAATACGATGGAGCGCGACAGCTTCTACTATAGGGTCTCGTCTACGAGTTTCCGAGTATCTCAAATCCAGCGTTAGTTTGCTCGCGTAAATGAAATGCGGATAAACGATATATTGTATTTGTAACTGGAGAGAATATTTATTAGCATAACGAGTTTTGTGTTTGGTTGAAAGAACGTTTGAACAGCAGAAGGTCAGATATTATAGAATATTTGGATAATGGTAATTAGGATACAGGAGGTTTTACCGCACATGGTAGCTGATGCTAACTACGCAACTAGCGAAAACCTTGCGTCGCTAGCATGCATTTACGTAGCATTCGATATCTTATCTTGTACAGTAAACAAGTCGCAACGTTATTGCAGTCCGTTTGAAAAATTCGAGGGAATATTCCTTGTCGCGAATAACGACGACGCAGTACAAATTTTCTATCGCTCGTTATCTTAAAAGGAGAAAAAAAGCAATTGCGAAAAGCGAAGATTATCGAACGTGAAAAATGAATAATTCACACGATAATTGAGCCTGTTAACTGGCGCGTTTCTTAATAAGAAATTAAAAGGTGCTTAAGAAGAATTATGTATATGGGTTAAAAGTACATGCCGGTACTTTCGATACGAATACGGTAATGCGTTAAAAAGTAGTAATGAAAGAGTAACAAATGTTTGCTCAAATGGATGAACGAAGCAGCGCAGCGTGTAAATTTGAAAAAAATCCATTCGAACATTTACGAGATATCTTAACACGATTTTGCTTCCACTATTTGTTTGCTATTGGTTCCGAATAATCCAACAAAGTTGATCGTATTACGGTAAACATCGAATTGTCGATTCAACTCGTCTAAAGTTGAATTGTACATATTTTAATACGCTTACGTGTTACAAAAAAAAAAAAAAAAGAGAGAGAGAAGAAAAAAGAAAGGATTGATTCATTTTTATCTACGCTAGATACAATATTTCAATACTCGCGTGTTCTGTACAGAATGCTGCAGTTTAAAACGCGTGCTCGGATTTTACAATGAATTGAATTTTCTTTCGTCCTTCCCTTGTTATTAACATTTATGTACGCTGCATACAGAACAGACTTAAATTGAATCCGAGCTTCCCATAGAAATTACGTAACGCTACAAAATAAATCGCTGCGAACCTTCGAACTCAAATTTTCTCAATTTCCGAATGGACCAGTTGCTGCTTGCATAACAAGATCCAATTATTTTCTTCGACAATGTTTCGAAGCTCGTCGCTGGCTAGTTATCGTGCGACAAGGTCAATAATAGGCCGGTCGTCGGATGTTATCTTCGTGAATCGTAGTAAATAGCTACTGATACGAGCAATGGTTATTTATTGTCGCGTATCTTAGTAATGTAGTAGAACCGTCGTTCGTCACTCGTTCGTTGGATTCAAAACTCGAACGCGTTCGAATCTTTTACGCGCAATGACTGGCGAAAGTGTTGGGAAATTCGTAGAAGCTTCCCATGTACGATATATCGTAAAAAACGAATTTCTGAAATTTCATAACGAGACACGACTATCGTGATAATATCGGCAAAATTTCAAACGGATTTCTAAGAGAATTTATATGAAAGTTACGAGGCATTTGTTGCAAACACGCATTTCGCGAACAAGATATATTAATAAACCGGAAGATACGGTGCTTACAGATCGCTTGAGGCAATCATTCGATCTGTTTGAGACTACTATTCGTGCTGTATATCGATTTCTCATTAAGTATATATTTGCGACAATATCTTCAGAAGAAATATCCCAGAAGGCAATCGGTGTAAATTTCTTTGTATCGTTTCTTCCTTATATCGTCTCGTTAAAAGAATTGCGATCAACGGAACAATTTAATCGTTGTAACAGATTCGCTGTTCGGTGAAATTATAATTATTGAACTGTTTCGTTGACGAAGGTTCTAACTTCGGCCAACGAGAAAGTATTAGGTTTTCCGTTAAAGTGTCCTTCTTTTACAGACACGTCTTTTACAACAATGCATCTTTATACAAACATGAAACCTAATCTGTCGAACGTTGTGATCTTTATTTTGATAGAACAAAATAGATCATACATAATTCGATAAAATAATATAAAACAGACAATATTGTGCATCCATTATTTCCTTATAAAACGAAAGAAACTTTTCGGACGACCTAATATTTACATCGTTCGTTCCCATTCGTTTTCCACACATCTCGTGTGTTACTATTGCGTTGGCAACTAAGTGATTACGGATAATGACAAAATCCGCAATCACTTAGTTGCCAACACAATATTACAATCGCGGTAGTCGTGTCTCGTTACGGTGCTAACGAAATTCCACAAAAATTCGTATATTCTACCACATGTCCAAATTGGACAAATTGTGAATGTGAAATTTTAAATAAAAAAAAAAAATTCGTATAATTTCGTTATAATTAAGGTGGTCGTTGGTGAATGTGTTCACGAGAAATACTCTTAAAATTCAACGATAAAGTTTATCAAACTATCAACAACTAAGAACAATTAACGATTAACAATTAATTATCAGGAGTCAATAATCCGTTTCTCTAATTGTGTTTGCTTTGCTACGACGTTTGCTAAGACGCTTTCGCACTTCGCAGCTCCGGGCAGAATGAATCTTTGGTTCGAAACCAACGAATTCTTTTCTTTGTTGTCCCTCGATATCCCCACTGCGCACGCGGTTATTAGATGTCCGCGACGGTTGCCGCGTGTGCAATCTTCCGAATATTCGGCGAAAGAACCATAGGAATATCGATGGTACATTAGGCATGTCGGTCTTACGCTTTGAAGGCATAGCGCTTTGTATCGCGAAGCCGTTGGAAAGTTCCGTGGTCGAGTGCCATCACATAATATACGTGAGGTGTTGGTAACTGGTGGTACAAGCGATCTATTCGTTAAATATACAGGATGGTTGGTAACTGGCGGTACAAGCGGAAAGGGGGTGATTCTACGCGAAAAAACAAGTCGAAAATATAGAATAAACATTTTTCGTTTGAGGCTTTGTTTTCGAGAAAATCCACTTTGAATCTTCGTTCGGTACGCGTGCGGTACGTTATAACGGATCTCACTATAGATCGTTGTCTCGATGGAAAAATTAAAAAAAAAATTAAAAAAAAAATTTTGTTCTATATTATCTAACTTAACCCCCTTCCCGCTTGTACTACCAGTTACCAACCACCCTGTATAATATATAATATATATACAATATATATCGAAAATATAGAATAAACATTTTTTTTATCTTTTTTTTTAAATTTTTCCATCGAGACAACGATCTCTACAGTGAGATCCGTTATAACGTACCGCACGCGTACCGAGCGAAAATTCAAAGTCGATTTTCTCGAAAACAAAGCCTCAGACGAAAAATTGTTATTCTATATTTTCGACTTATTTTTTCGCGTAGAATTACCCTCTTTCCGCTTGTAGCACCAGTTACCAACCACCCTGTATATATTATAATATAATATAATAATTTCGTTTCGTTACGCATTTCGTATAAGTTGTACAAGATAGTCGTAAGAGAAGTCTTCTGCGGTAAGCGTTCGAATATACCTTCGCGAGCTCGTGTGCGACGCGTAGGAAACAGATCGCATTGATGCGCGCGGTTCCTGTGATCAAATGTGAGCGCAAAAAGATTCGTTTAAACTGCACGTTGGTCTCATTGTATCGGTGCATTTCGTTGGCTGGCTTTGTAGGTGATGCGCGACGCACACGTGTTTCGTACGAACCAACGAATCTTTGAATAGCATCCATTTTCCGAGAAAGTAATTCAGCAATGATTTAACCGCGTGGGTGTTCATCGAGAGGTGGATGGCGCAATAAAAAGAGAGTATCAGAAATTGTGCCATAACGATTTTCAGCGAGCGCCTCTTTAGATACAGCGGCTCTATTTTTGACCAAGCGAATTCGTTCAATTGCAATAGGTTTCACGCGTCACTCGCGTGCGAGAACGCAGCCGAACCAACAGGCAAACGTCCAGCTCGGTGCTTCGTTTCTTCGCGAGAAATTCTCCTTTCCATTGATCTCGTCGTCTTCGTTTGCTATCGTCGGATAAACGCAGCGACCGATTACACGTCTAAGGATTCTTACAAAAATCGATAGATCCCTGTAACGTATAATCGTGGAAAAAGTAATTACAATTAATCGCAAATAATCGTAAGAATGGAGAAGTTTCGTGGTAAGACAGCGCGTAAGATAAGACAATGGGTCGAGAAAATTGCGTTAAAAGCTTTACGTCTATCTTCTGGATATTGGCTACGATTGGATTGCTAATTAAAACAGATCTTAAGGAACTTTGTATAAAAGTAATGGGTATAAAGTTCATCGAGAGATATTACAACAAACGATAGTAAGTAATAGTTGGAATATTTGAATGGAAAATGCGCTCGATACGTACGTATCTACGATAGATGAGAAATCTCGTCAGTTTTGAATAATCGTGAACCTGTTGCGTTTTATTCGGAACAGAGAAACGCAGTGAAATAAGATGGCCTGTTAAAAGAGGTAGTAGTTTATTTATTGCCTAGAGAAAAAAACGTAGTAAACATAGTAAGCTGTAAAAGTTACGCGTAGCAATACAGTGGTAAATACGATCCTCGCGATAAAATGATGAGAAAATAAACTCAGCTGCGCTGCAAAATGTCCGTTGACGCGAATCACCGATTCGCAAGGAAGAAATACCGAATTAATATTACGATAGAATTGAAGCAGAGAAATATCATCGAGCTCGTGACGTTGAGGTTCTTTCGAGTGATTTGTTGTATATCGATCTTCTGACTGGAGTGAGAACGATCAGCAAGCTACCACCACTGTAGGACAAAGTTCAAAATCGAATTATTCGACCAACAGATTTGCGAAAAACAGTTAAAGTTATTCGTTTATACGAACCATACTCGCTCTTGCTACAATTTATCGATTACTTGCTGTATAAGACGGCGATAAAATATTTTAACGGTAATTTGGTTGTTCGTGTACCGTTCGTTATGACACTCCTTCGTAACGAAATGGTTAAAATTATACAATCGACATCGGGGCACGTACATCGTCACCCTTCAACGTGTTCGAACGTTTCGAATTTTGTAGAAAAATGCGCGAAAAGATTACATTTTTTCTTTCATCGAAAACAGTTATTTCAGATGAGTCCGCGAGAAGGAAGAAAAATAAAAGATTTGGAAAAAATGATATCACGAAGTTATATTAAAAACACGAAACGCTTTACTCGAGCGCACTTAGAAGCGTAGATGTACGTGTTAACAAAAATTATGTACCCGTTCCACGCGTGAATGCAACTTTCTTTCGTATAGAGAATTTTCTTGATCTAAAAATTATATTTACCATCGAATGGATCGATTATTTTCGTCGTCTTAAACGTCTCTGTTTTTTTTTAAATATACGACAAAAAGTTTTATTTCGGAATTAAATAGCCGTTTCCTCGCCGTTAGAGGGTTTCTGGGGATTTCGAGAGATCGCGTTATCTTTTTAAACTTAAGCACGGTATATTTTCTCGTATGCGGCGGATGTTTGGACAATTTCAACGACCTATAATGCAAATACATACAATGTCAAATAAAGAACTAAAAGTAAAGGAGCGAAGGAGTAAAACGACGAGTCTTACGTCATAAGACGCGCTGGAAGTGGTGTCCGTTTGCATTGACGTAACATTGCAATCATTAAATTACTAAAGCTCGTACATTTGTTATCAGTGCTGTACAACCTCTGTAAATGAAGTTTCTTCGTATCTCTGAAAATAATTAAGTAACATAATTAGAAGATACGAGTGGCTCGCAGGAAGTCGCATCTATCGATTAATCCCATAAATAAAGTTGAAAAGGCTCTGACTTCTGAAAGATTGATACGATCGAAGCTGATGATTTTATCTTGTACACATTTTTATATGCGCTAAGGATTAATCCATTTGCACGTGGAAATTTTAATATTTCTTTCTATCAGCTCGATAATTAATAACCGATTATGTCGCTATAAATCACGACTACTTGCTTTCAGTGAGATTAATTTATATCTTTGGGAACAATTTCTTGATGATTACAAGGGAGAGGAGTTGATAAAAGAAATTCGTCCTTTGATCCATTGTAGACTCGTTAAAATTGACAGATCTTTTCTTGGAATGAAATGTTCCACGAATTTCTTATTTGGGAAACCAAGGTAACGACTAATCGTCTGAATCTTTTCTACCATCCAAACGTTCGTTTCTTTCTTCGCGTATAACGTGCCCGAAAATCGCATAAACCGATTACACGAGTATCCTTTTCTTTTTTTTCTTTTTACGAACGTTATATCCCAACGTTGAGAAATTTAATTAATATAATTAGAAATTTCTGGTTCTGTACTACCCCTCTTGGTTAAAATATCTTATCTGCTATTTCGAAACCGAAGGAGTTTGTTTATCTCTCAATGTAAATTATTCGGTCAGTGTTGTTTCGTACCAGCTTCCATCATGATATAACTTTATTAGGAAAACGAAGAAGCACGAGGAATATCAAACGTTCCGATATGTCTTGAGAAACGAAAAAATGCCACGTTTTAGCCCAAAGAGAGCAATATAGTTACGTAATGTAATTTTTCCTGTGCAAATGCACGCGAGCCGTAGTTCTCGTACTCGAACGGCAGATATTAAAATCAAGCGAAGTCTCATCCTTCCACATACAGCGTATCGCTCGGGATATAGTGTTCCACGTGTACGTCCTGCCCCGTGCTTCAGGGGCAAAGGACTCTGCCTCTGTCTTACCTTCTCTACGATATTCTCCGCGTGTCTCTTCTTCTGGATGTGCATGGATACGTACACACGTATATATGAAATGTCCGCGATATCTATAAACTCTCGGTGAACTTTCGCGATTACATTTCCGCGAAGGAATGTCGCCTGTGCTTCGAGATATCGTTAAGGAAGAAGAGTTCGATGCTACGAAGATCCGCGCCGAGGTGGAGATGCTTGATAAACTCAGCCATTCGACTACCAAAACAACGGTTCCCGCGTCCGATCGATATACGTGCTCGTTTAAACGAATATTCCCATTTCCCAAAGGAGCTACAATGAAGCGTGATCGTTGAATCGCGGATATTTATGTAAATTCGTTTTTTTCTTTTTCTTTTTTTTTATAAAAGCAGATAGAGGAATAGAATCTAAGTAGTTTCTTTTAAATACTAAATATCGCGGATAGGCAGGGCAAAACTGCATATTTTATACGTGCTTTTGCATATTACGCGCAGTTTTCTCTGAATTTTTTGCGCTTACAAATTTTACATAAACGCATAAAAACTCGCGGTCTAGTAACGACGATCGTGGTCGATTCGACGCATTTTACGATCAACGAAGACACGCGGACGATTCTTCTTGAAAGGCGTCATCGCACCTGTGCTTTTGTGTGTGCTTGGGGCGTTGGTCTTACAGCTTATCGTTATATCACCCTGGTATCAGCGTCAAGTTTTTAGTTTGCAACTACGAGGGACGATAAGTGAATGCCTTTTAACACGTTCTCGGTTCTATAGTTTTCGTGAAATTTCTAATTCGATTCACGTAGGAACCGGCGATCGCTGTCATTTATTTTATATGCACGGGATATATCGGTGGTTGTAATCGATCAATGGCAACTGATGCAATATGTATGTTAATTCACTCGACCGAGGCTAAGGTGTCGAAGACACAGTTTTTTGACTCTTCCGATTACGAAGCAGTTTATCCTTGAGTCTTTTCGATATCAATATCCAGACTTTCGCACGTATAATTTAATCGCACCGTTGTCTTTGTAGCTATGTAAACTCTTCCAATCGCGAATAATGTTGTTCTCTGACGATACCGGGTCCCTTCTTGTCGATATGGGCTGTTACCTTATCGATTTAACACACCTACGGCACTGAGGCGTAAGTCGTCGTTTGTTTCAGCACGATACATTATCTAAGTGCTTTACGGTGTATTTAACGCGCTCTGTCGCTGTTACAAATTTTCCCAAGAAATACAATTATTCTTTAATTTCAAATCCATCCGTAAGAATTGACATTATGGGTCATCAATGTCCTCTCCGTCCTATAGCGTTATCGGCGTGTCTAACGTCAGTAACCACATAACCCCACGGAATTTAACGCGTCAAGCGGTTAAAGAAATGTCCGTGCTCCCCTAAAACGTGATATATATCACGCCGTTACGGTAGAACGTTGATTAACCAGGAACAACAGCTTCTGAATGAAAACGTAGCAATTTCCTTCAACTTCTGCTCATACGAAGGGGCACCGTGAAATTCTCCATTAATCAACGTCTCGATCATCGATCGTCGATCGTTCCTCTAATAATCGAGGATTTGCTGTGCCAATATCGCAGCAACCCTTCGATTGCGCGGCAGACACGCAGGGGCAGCTCCGAGCTAAAGAGGAGCCGAACACGATCGGACACCTTCTAAATGGACATCGATCGAGAGTGAAGAAAGAAGACAGACGTCTCACGATTCGCAGATAATAATCAGACAGAGACGGCAGAGTAAAACGAAATTGGTAGGTGAGCGTCGTTAACCGGCGCTCGCTGCTCGAGAGAAGAAGAGTCGTGGAACGGCGGGCGGTCGCGCGTGCACCGTCACGGCCCACAGTTTCGTCGTCGTTGATCACGAACGTGTCGATCGTCGACCAGACCAAACACATGCACACACCTTGGGGTTATTCTCGTGTAACCGTTGCTCCTCTCTTTCGCTCTCGCACTGTGCCTTCCTGTCTTTCTCTTTGCTCTCTTTCCCGTAGACTCGTGCATTCCTCCGTCCACGGGCACGGTTTACCCTACGCTCGACCAGGAACAACCCCCGAAAATCAGCCCCTGAACGAACAAAGAGTCTAGTGTCTAGACGGCTGGATATTACCGGCGGCGACGACATGCACACCGTGTATCGCATTTTCTTTGTTTCTTTCGGTCGTTCGATACGCCTCTGCCTAGTTGCTGCCTTGGCTTCGTATTTTTAATGCGCCATATAATGTCAGCCTCTAACGCGCACCTAGGGAGGTTTGACTATCACGCTACGTGGTAGATACGTATCTGGATCGCGTTATGCGGCATGATTGCTTTTCAAGCGATTTTCCAAAATGTTCAGACAGCTAAATAGATAGGGTTGGGTTCGTTTCAGCCGTTCGTTTTTCTTACATCGATCGTCGTTCGTCTATATCACGCTATATCAGTCAGAAGCGACGATGGATCTTTGAAGATCTCAAGTGGTAGGATTATTGAACTGGTTCCGAAGGATCGATTAGCCTGACGCGGTTAATCACTGACTAAAACATTGGAATTATACCGTATGTTACATAGAATGTAAGAATTTAAAGAGGAAAATTACGCGTTATCGTTAGTTGAGATTAGTCGTTGAAAGTTTGCGGTGGGAAAATTCGATACTGTTGATTCGTGATAATTTAAAGTTAAATGGCTTGTTGAAGTGAAAACGTCGTTAAAAAATAGGGAAACGTTGAAAAGTTACTTCGTTAAAATATCAGAGCTCGTTAAAAAGTCGCTCTTTCAAGTTGCTTTTCTCGTAATATCTTATTACGTGTAATTGTTCCCTGCGGCCAAACACCGTACATACGTAGAATTACGAAGAGAAGCTACGTAAGAACGACAAAAGACGACGATAGTTTAAGAATAACGTTGCACGAATTTTCGTTTCGTATTAAAAAATCTGTGCGTTCCATCATCGATCGAACAGAGTGCTTCTTGTTGGTTCTCGTATCGAAACGAAGAAACAATCGACTAATGGATAATCTTCTTTTTTAGCTACAAGGAAAATCTGATCGTTGGATATTAAATAACGCACTCTGTGATAGCTGAACGACGATAAGACGTAAAAATGTTTGTGATTCGATCGAAAGAGACCCATACGTCGCGCAATTGTTCATCCGCGAGCTTGAAGCGATTTTAAAACGAGTGCATCGCACGTAAGTTGCTTCTCGTCACCTTATCAGTTCTGTTGTATAGCGCACACACAGCGGAACGTAGCGATAGTAGAACGATGTCGACGACCCGATGTATCAACACAGACCTACCTGACGCCAGCTTCTAGATACAGACGTCTATCTATAAACTCGTGTGTCTCCGTACTGTGTCGAGCTACCTCGAAACCATGGAGAACCCTTACGGTCCCATTCTATAGAATTCGAACTGTCGATCGATAACTTTCTTCGATAATTCGTCCTCGATATCGGAATCTTTTTGCCGGCGCGTGCTTGCGAATCGACACGACTACGTTTTTTCGTTGTCTTTCTTGCGTCGCGAAATACACGCGTTTCCTCTTTTCTTTTTCTTCTTGGTTTTATCTACGTACCTTGGAGCGCGAATAAGTTTGGATTCGAAATATACCGAAAGCGAATTGGACAGTCGGTTTCTCGTATTTTCAGTTTGCAGTTGGGAGTTCGCTTTCGTGTTACGATGTTGTACGACGAAGTGGATGAGCGACGTAAACGTATTATTTCCTTTTTATTTTTCAAAAATTTAGATAAATAGAGGAAAGAATATAAACCTTTGCCAGGTACTGGTCGATTCTATTTTCTAGATGTTTTTTTTTTAATCTTAGCATAACTTTTCTATTAATACATCTGGCGGGTTGAAAATTACAGTAGTGTAAGTCAACGTATTTCGACTCTTAAAAGCATCATCTCTCGAGTCTCGTAATTAAGTTACAACTTTATTCTCAACCGCGGTACGACCTGGAAAAATATAACGAACTAATAAACAGGAGAAGAGAATCGTTTCATGAAAAAAGTAGCTATGGTGTGACTTACGTTATTCCGATTCTCAGCCATTCATACGACTACCCTATACGATGGAACAAGAAACCTCGAGTACGTAAATAGGGTATCACGAAACATTCGCGATAAACGTATTCGACTTGTCCCAAGACACTGGAAAGTGCAGTGAACGCGAGGAAATATAAAGAATACCACTGTACCGTGGCCGCGTCGAAGCGAACCGATTCCGACTGTTCCGGATATTGTAACGAAAGTCAATATTCCTTAAAGAACGGTTTTATCGATAAGAGCGATAAACAGAACCGTTCACCCTGCTCGATCGCACGAAATATCGTCGGTACGAAGACGGACACGCCGAGAAGAGAAAAGGAGGAAACGTTTTCCTGTACTTACGTTCTTTCCTTTTCGTTTATACGATCCGACGTTTGTTTTCGGAAACCATCGAACAACAGGCTGCTCATCTGTAAGTTGGAGCCGGACGAGGAATTCTTCGTGCGATAGAGTAAAAGCAAATCTGTAACGCGACTGTACGGAATTGGCTGAACGTGAACAAAGGCACCGTTGATCCTGAGCAGCATCAGTTGATTGTTTCGAATTAGCGTTGTTATTCGAGAGAATACGCAATCGGCCCACGCCACTTGATGTTTTGTTCGCGACCACCGACTGAAATTACTTGGATTATGCGTTGCATCGATGAACATTGTCGGTTTCCATTTAACGCCATCGTTTCCTTGGCAAGTTACACGTATAACGGAGGCATGCGCTCGTTTCGATAGCTTCCTTAGTACGATCTTGACGAGATTGCCTTCCGAACAAGGTTTAGACTGCTTTGACAGTAGAAATGTGGCGTGGGCGTTCATGCAATACGTCTTCGATCGTATCTTGGTCTGTGGTTATGCGAATTGCAGGTAGACAGGTAGATATCGTACGATTTGATGGATCAGGTACTTCGTTATTAATCAGATCGATTGCGATTGACACGATTCTTTATATGTATTTCACTATATCGAGCGAAGCGAGCTACGGTGAATTTAATTAATTATAGACTTTCTTGTGGTGGCATTTGTTCGTTGCAGGATTTATTGGAATATGTATATCGATGTTCATAATTTATCAGATAGATTTTGAAGGAAATGTTCACCGGGTAGTTTGCAAGGTCTCGAGGTAGACCTTAAGTACGGTTTCCTCGATATGCTATAATTTAGTATGGTCAATAAATAAACGGTTGATACATGTTAACGTTATTTCGCGTTATACGTATCCAAGGTAATTTCGTTTTAGACTCACAGTCTGACACATAGTTACCATCCAATATAACGATTTAAAGCGGGAAAGATAGGGTACAAAATATAAATAATGAAATTAATTTATATAATTTTTATACATGGTACACGCGAATCTAAAGAGAATAGACAACGTTTCCTTGATTTAATCCAAATCGAGAATAAACTTTTTAAAGTAACACGCAAGTCGGATCGACTAATTCCATCGAAAATAATCGCTAAACGTCAATCGTATATTCCGATGCTAAATTCAAGAAACTTTTTAGAAAATAGAAAATCAGCATCTACCATACTTTTTATACACTAAAACGAAAAAAAAAAAAGAAAGATACGTATCTCGTTCCACACATCTTGTCATTGTAAGGAAAAAGTATACCTTTACATCAGATATTCATTGAACCAGTACAAGAATATATGCATGAAAATCAACAGTGTATCGAACCTTTTTCACTTCAAGGTTCGACGAATAATTCTCAACCCGATCGACATGTGGCACATCCTTTCGGGAAAGTCTTCAGACATCGAACGTTTGATCGAATAAATTCCGTGCTATTGAAAGAGAAAGGAAAGTGTGTAATAGATCTTCTCGAAGTAATATCACGAGCGATCTTACAGTTGCCAACGACTCACTGAAAAATCTTAAATTCTTTCTCTTGAATCCTACTTCATCTATTATTCATGACCTGCAATTTTTTATCGTATTCGCAATATTTTCGACGTTACAAATTCGACCAACTTTGTTGCAAATAGTTCGTGACGGGATCTGTCGATCGATCTTCACGTTGAATTGATTGCAATGATTCAGGCACGTGTCATTTTTGCTATATATTAGCGCCGGTAATTATCATTTTTTTTTGCATTATCAAGCAATCAACTGTCATCGGCGTCTTCCGTCTGATGTACATCGTTCTTTCTCGTTGGTCGGTATCGTAGGTCTTTTTATCATCACTGTCTGTACCTAACAGATGAGCATTAGCGATAAAACAAGTATGAGAAGAAGAGCTTCGAGACGTTGAAGCTTAACCATCGCGAATTACGAGTACAAAAGAAAATTTCAATATGTATAGAACGAGGAAAAAACATTTTGATTTATTTGATTGTTTGTTAAAATCACAAAGGAAACAATTTGGTTTATTCCATTGATTCGAAATGATACGTGAAATGCTTCGTGATAACTAAAGGACGTATCCGATCAAAGTTATCTCGAGCTTTTCAAAGAACAATATTCGGACAGCGAGTTGTCGTAATTCGTTAAAAAAAGAACTTTCAAAGAAGATAGGTTTCGACGACGCGATAACAATAAACGTAAATATCATATGTTTTATTACATTGCAGAAAATAATTAAAAAAATGAAGGATGACGTGGACGAGGATGATGCTGGCGCGTTGTCTTCCACTTCTGTGCCGGAAACGACAATCTCGTACGGGTAAGAGTCCAGTTTTTCTACTCCGAATCGTGTTCAAGGTGGAAGAGGTTGGAATTAACAAACGCGTTACCTTCATCGTATATTTATTTCTTAGAAATTATTCGACGAAAGATACATCAGGTAATTCTCAGTAATATGGAGATGCGTCGCATCGAGAGATATACGAATGCGAGATACAAGACTGAAAACGATGACGTATCGACGTTTGTTAATTTCACAAACAACGAATAGCCTGTAATTTAAATTGATGCCAGAATAATTTTAAACAAGCGATAGAATTCTGACTGTACGTACGCGCGTATAATTCGTCGATATGCATTTCGATCACGCGCCACGTGTCCAGTTCCTTATCCTGCGCGAATAATTCGCGATACCGATAAACAGGCAGTATTCGTCGTAGCGTTCGGTCATCGATCGACTGTGCTCGAAATCTCGCGCCTAAATTCAGTAAGAGCACACGTACGAGAATTTGTTTCTTATCGGAGCGAGTGGAAGCAGCCTTATACAAGGGAACCGCCTAAAAATGTGTTGTTATCATGCTGCGCGGTCCGAGCGCGGGTAGGTAGCATTGGAAGAAGACGAGGGGAACGACGATTGGTCGTCCGCATGGGAGGGGAAACGCTGATTGTTAGGCAGAGTGGGGGTAGCGCTCCACCGGCAGTTCGCATCAGACTAGCGTACGTGTTGCGTCTTGATGTTCGTTAGCCTGTTTTTGGCAAATGACTATTCTTCTTTGTACATTCGTTCAAGCGTACGCGCAAGTACCGTATTGACAGTTTGACACGCGTTTCGTACGTATCCGTGCATTCGAAGAGGTTATCGTCGGGCGAACCGTGAATCGTGCCGTGGCATTGTATTTCACGCGAAAAATTGAATCGCAGTGTGTCGCGTATATCGATAGACAGCGTAGTTGGGAACCGCAGTTCGAAATCAACGTCTATAACCATACGGGTTTCGTACGTGTACCGATCGAAGTGACATTACCCTAAACGGAATGTAGCAGATATTCTTTTGGCTCTATCCACGGAACGCATAATCGACGAAATAAGAAAACATTTTCTCCGTTCTAAGAGACATTTGGGACAGTGTGTCAAGGCCGGAAATTCTTCGGCGAACTTACGTTGTGTCTTGGGTCTTTATCACGTTTCACACGATGTAACGGAACGCCTGAGCGGGAAGTAAAGGCTATCGTTTATGCATCTGAAACGCGTTTGGATCCGATGGTAACAGCTCGGCTCGTCGATCGATGCCCCCTCGCGATCCGTCTGTGTCTTCGTGTACGGATTTCCTGCTGCGCCTGGATCTAGAACACGGTGTCAAGGTCAAGAGAATCCGATCAAGAATTCGCGTGCATGTCAGACATCCGTAAGCAGTAACAGCAGTCTGTAAACGCTTCTAGACGCTCGTCGATACGTGACGTTTCATCGTACGAGGATCAGTGTTTTTCAAAGTTGTCGATCTAACGTAGCGAGTGTTGTCAAGATCGTACGATTTTAGGAGAAGAACGTTACCACGATCAAATAAGTCGTGACGATTCGAAGCTGATACGTAATAACAATAATAATAATAATAATAATATTAATAATAATAATAAATAGCTTCGAATGTAATTCTCGTGTGATCTGTCGAGCGTCTACGAAGGTCACCGTGTTTCTACAGTTTTTTTCCATCGATGCGAGCTTCCATTGGACTACAGGCTGGCACACGAAGCGATAAACTGACGTAGAATTTGGCGGGACACGAAACGAACGCTACTAGGAAGGCGTACGCGCTATTTGATAAAATAATCGGTCTCTTTTTTTTCTTTCTATTCTCCTCGTCTTTCTTTCTTCGTTTTTTCTTTTTACGCGCGCGTCCGAAGCATCGTCTACGAAGCTTCGATCTCGCCGAGTGTTTGTCCGCTGTTGGACGCAGATAGAGAGGTTTCTTTATCTGTACGCGAAGAAACAAGCGCGATCGCGCAAGCAAGATTAACCGGCGACCTGGCTAATTTTAATTCGCGCAACAAACAAGCAGCGAAGACGCGATTGTCGCGCGATAACGGCCAAACATCGCCGCCGTAACGTCGAACGTCGCTGTTCGCGTGTTCTCCAATATGGCGAGTGACGCCGAAGACGAGTCCAGTATCTCGAGTGGTTTCGTTGTCTTCTGAATCGAACGTATCCCGTTCCAAGTGTCGACTATCGCGGTCGAAGGGCGCACAATCGACCATACAAAGTATACCGTTTATCCAGTGAAACGTTACGAGAGATATCAGACACGGTCGAATTTTTATCAGACTTGGACGATCGACATTCATGCGAACGTTACGATATGAGAAGCAAAGATGACGATCTATCGAATTCGAGGTTCTGTTTCGACGGTACAAGAAAATTTCGACATTCGCGCGGCCATGCGAACCGGTTTGCACATGGTTGAGGCGAATCATTAAGAGAAAATTCGTTGGACACGGTAAACTAAACTCGTTTGGAAAAGATGGCAACATTGTGGAGAGAGCAACAGGAACAAGTGTACCTGCACCCTCAGCAACACCAAACGTTACATCCGGGGATCATGGCCGAGCAAACGCACCATCACCATCATCGATCCACCGCTATCACCAACATCACCACCATGGATCTGCCAGTTCCAAGGTCAGACTCGTTGTTCTATTAACGACATAATGTCGGAGGATGCGTCAAGGTGAACGGATATGCGTGTAATTCCGTGTAATGTTAAAGGTACAGCGTTAATCGTTTTGTGGGTAACCCTGTTGCCCGGCTAGGGTGAAATATTTTTGTTACGTAATCGGCTGATGCCGGCCTATTTGACCGTAATGAAAAAATCAAGCTGGAATTTACATTTACTACGCAACTCTATTGCATATGAATATTAGATTGCTCGATCATTCGATATTTAAATAGGAAAATTTAAATTGCAATTGAACGAATAAGAATCATCTTGATAGATTAGAAATTCCATGCTTTTTTCCATCGCGTTCGAAAATTCTTCGCGCGCGTGGATAACGCCAGCCCTGAATCGAACTTTTCTCGCTGCGATCGACATTATTTGCCGCGCTACAAACAAACATCGATACCTATAATTCTGCTCTTGTAGATCTGTTAAACAGTAGCACGAGACAGATCGTTTTTGCGAGCGATTCGTTCGAACGAATTTTTGTTTTAACTAATTTTGTTTTAACTAATCGCCAGGATTAAAAAGTAACCGGTTCGTGGAGCTCGATCGCTCGTCTATCCCGATAACCGCCGCGAAAGATCGACAAAATTCCGGTAATGAAAATTCTTTCTCTTCCATTTTCGTTTCCTTTGATATCGCGTTCTAGTCGACACGGTCAGTTTGAAAATTAATGCGACAGAGAACGGTGTAAGTTACATATGTAGGTAGGAGCGCGCAGAGATTGCAGAGGTCGCGTACATATTGCTTCAACCTTGCAATCTATATTCTACACCGAGCATAGATAGCAGTTGACATTATGTTTATTATCAACGTGTATTATCAGTCCTCTGACAATCGGCTTTAATGGATTGAAGCAGTACTGGGTGGTCCATTAAAAATAAATCGAGACAATATCAGCGTTATATTAAAGAAAAGTGTTAAGAAAAAGTTTCTATATTAAGATTTCCCCAAGTTATCGGCGTTATACCTTTAGAATAGTTCTTACTCTTTATGAACAATTTGAATAAAATTGCAAATTCAAAAAATCCTCAAAGTTGCAAAGTTCTAAACTCTCTCGTATCGAAGATTTCGAACTCTCCGCTTCTCGATATTCTGAATCGTTCAACGTTCGAAATGGCAGAATGTTTCATTCCTTTTCTTTGAAATTCTCCGTTTTTTAAATTAATAATTAACTGCTATTTATGTTTTCTATTCCTGTTCTGTATCACACACGCGACCCCTTCTTTGCATTTAAAACTACGGCATTATAATTTAAAAAACGGCGATCATCGTTGAAAAATTATCAAACAAGCTTCGATTGACGCATTCTCGAGAGTGCAAGCTCGAAACACGTGGCGGCTATAAATGTTCTTTATTACGTTTTAAATTTGCTGACAGACGGTCGCGGAAGCTTCGTTTTCCCCATCCGCGTCTCGTCTCGATAATCGAATTAGGAATTAGCTAAGGAATGTTCTGTCATCGAACGTTGAATGAAAAAACATGGCGACAGTTTGATGCAGAGTACACGCTGTCTCTTCTCGTTCGCAACTTATGACCCGTATGCTTTTTTACAAATTGTTTCTTTTTTATAAATCATTGCGAACACTCGATTATCGTTGCAGCCAGCGATTATCATAAACGTTGACTGGCGTATTTAATGTCAGTGGACACGTGAACGTTACACGTGATTCTACAAAAATCGAAGTCTACTGGAAGAGCATACAATGTTGTTATTCCAGCATTTCATTTAGCATTGCAAGTTATACACAGGAAATTACGTAAAAAACAGAAAAAGAACATTTCTGTCTATCTTGAATACATTATACAGTTGTAAGAAGTTTTTACGATATATGTACAACGACTCGAACTTTGAATATTAATGTTGGCTATAAATCGCTAGCCAATGGAAAATACTTTTAACGCGTTGCTTACGTTACAGTAATGCGAAGTAGATAACGGAAAGTACGTTTTCTCGGATACCTGGTGATGCCAGTTGCATCGCTGGTGAAACATTGGAAACGTTTTACACAAGGACGCAACTTGCAATCCCGACCTGGAACAGTAGTATTTATCGTAGATCTCTCTGTTACATTGATGACAACTATTTACGGTACTGTGTATGGCTTTCAGTTCCGATATCGCACCTTGTAACGCACATGAAAAGTTACATGGTAGCTTTTATTAAACGTATTGTGAACGCGTTCGTTTCCATATCTGGTTCACAGTGATGCGATGTTTTCGTTTTAAAATTTCACGAAAATTGCCGACCGGCGAGTCTGCCAAGTTTAAAGATCAAAAGATACGAAAACTGCGTCCAAATTGTCCAAAGTTGACAACATTCACTTAACGATCTGCCACGTTAAACTCAATCGAAGACGATAGAAGAAAGATGAACGCAACAAACGACGCATCGAGCTGTATTCTTTTCGTATTTTTCGTCCATTGACTATATTCGATGGATCGTTACGGTTTCCTCTGTGCTTAAGACGCACGTGCAATTTTGTTTATCGCGTGATTCGTGGAAAATCCGCTACTTAATTTGCGTGAGAAATTAATTTACTGCGACGACCTTTATAAGGATCCGCCGGTGGTGTTAACGACGTCTTTGTATCTATAGCCGAGGATTTTGTGTGCATACTTCTCAAGACGTTTTCGGCAGATTGAATGGAAAGAGCAAAGGGTAGAGCCGCGCGTGGTTTTTACGTTTTTCGTAAAATGGACCCGTCGAACGAGTCCAGGTAGAACATAAAATTCTGCGAAGAAAATACGTACTACGTTTTTATCGAACGATTATGTATCACGAGTAACCCTCGTCTATCCTTTGTGTCAATTTTATATGGTGCAATAAATTCTAAAAAGGTAGTAATTTCCGCTGTATCGTTTAAGGAGATCGGCAAAAAACACAGGAAACGATAGGCAACTTTATTATAAATTTTCACGCGAGCTTCTACGAGTACATGTAGCAAAATCTTTTAGCTTTTGCAAGCATACAAATATTCTATCAAATGTTCTATCAAAGTTTAACTCCACTTACAGCTTTTTATGTTCAACGAAGAAATTTCCAAATATTTTTATCAATATTATTAATAATATCGATGTATATTTGTTATAAATATTCCAGTCATTTTTCACCATCGTGTCAATTTGATATTAGAGAAAAAATTAAGTAGAGAAAGCGTAGGATGAACGAGGATTGAGGGGATGAACGATGCACTTGAACGATAGCTAAATTAAAAAAAAAGAAAAAAGAGAAACACGAAATAACAGAGAGAATATAGATCAGTAATTTTGCAGTTTCTTCGAGTCACTCTTCTATGCGATGAAAATAATGTGTATTATCTGCATTCGTGTTATTTTCATTAGGATTCATAGGAATATTCAAGGTTTCCTTTTGCAAGGGCGACGAACGCCGCCGATTAATTTGTTAAAATTAGCCAAGGACTATTATAATTAGCAAATAAACAAGAGTCTGTTGTGTCTACGCTTTTGTTATCGAAAAGACTCATTCTATAAATATGCAAATTTCGAAGGTTATATGCGCTAACCAAGATACTAACGCGTTTACTGATCGTTTGTTTTTTTGTTCAATGTTTAAACGGTGTACTCGCGAGTTAATCATAGTTCGTCCGTCTTCCTCTTTTCACTGATATATAATATTCCTCGATAATTTTTTCATTTACCACTAATCCGAACACCATCCAACTTCGAATAGAAACACATGCGATCACGATTTGATCGACTCGTCGACCTTGCTTACTTTTTTTTTTACAAGCACAACTCGTGTTCGCTCGTTCTTGTGATTTTAGAACGTAGTTTTGATCTACGATCCGTATATTACACTGTCTCTGGTGACTTGCTTTCCCCTTGTCGCTTTGACACAGACACGGTATCGTCGACTCCTTGCCAATGTCGTTACGCAACATCCAATTCTGCAGTTCGAATCACATTTTTCACAGGTAGAAGATAATTTCGATTTTTACCGTTGTACACAGGCAGAGCGAGCGAGCGAGCGAGAGAGAGAGAGAGAGAGAGAGAGAGAGAGAGAGAGAGAGAGAGAGAGAGAGAGAGAGAGAGATAGGGAAATATTTGAATAGATGGGGGGGGGGGGGGGGGGAGGGGGAGAGAGAGAGAGAGAGAGAGAGATAGGGAAATATTTGAATAGATCCTCGGTTATAGAGCACCGGGATATTTATTGTGACCGAATGGAAATCAACTTGTAGCTTTTTTTGCTTAATATGAAGTATTTATGTTGCTTTGGAAGTGAGCGGCAGAAACTTTTCGAATTTTAATATCCTTCTTTTATAAATAATAGAAAATGTAATTTTGCCTGTGTTTTCAACTGTAACCTTTCTCATAATCAATTTCCATTCCTTTCTCTCACGCGAAGCTTGGCTTACTTTGATAAGAAACGTAGACGACTTTCAGAATGTTAATATAGTTCTATAAAATCTCTATAACGGATGAAAAATGTAATTTATCAAGTTATCTGCGATCGTGGTATTTTTTTTTTTTTTTAGCAGTTAAGCTTAATCTATAGTTCGATGATTACACAAAACAGCTAATAAGTCTCGTATTAATTCATTACCAAACACGCTGCTTTTTTTAACGAGCTATCAGATACTTTCAGATTCGAAAAAGTGTATTAGAATTCACAGAAACGTTCTCGAGTATGTGGTTTCGGCTTGACAAAGTTCAATCGATCGAAAATAGCCCTGCTCTTTGCAATTATATTGCGTAACTAAAATCAGAATCCTGCTGGTGATACGAAAGACTTCCCGCTGTGTATCTACCGTTCCACGATCAATTTGTACCTTCTATACAATTCACGAAATTCATTTTACACATGGACGAAAGTGAGCGGATATTTATGACCGAACTTATTCACGAAAGGCTGTCAGTGTACCATCGCTCAGTTAATCTGTATGTACACTTAGCAAAAATTCGCTTATTGTTGCTACGCGTCGACGAAAGTGTTCGAATATTTATGAGTGGCATTGTACGTCAGAGTAATGTACTTAGCGTCGGTATTTAAAATTCACGTCGCGATAACCGCGTGTCTATCGGCATCTATCTATGCTTATTGATGCTTCATTCATACGCGCAACTGGACGCCACGCTAATCCGTTTGTACGATCGGTAGTCGCAGAGAGATGTTTGCGGCGAAGGTGAAGGTTAAATCGTTCTTTCACGGGCTTAACCTTTTGGAAGGATCGAATCGAGAAACTCTCGGACGTGTCGTACGAATGATTTTTATGGCCTTGCGAGCAACTCTTCCTTTACTCGAAGCGTCGGGACGCGACACAATCTGCCACCTTGTCTCGTGACGAAACTTCGCTCTATTGGTCGTCCCAACGTTTGCCAACAAACGTATTCTCTCCGATGTTTAATAATTTCGATCGCGTCCCTGCGTTTATGTAACGCAACATGCATCTGTTTTTCTATGCAATTACCGCTAGTTATCAGATCGGGTCTTCTATTTTCTGCAACGCGTATGTGACGCGTCTTTGTTGCAAATGAGATAACACGAGGCGTTGGTGCACTCGTTTGTTGCTAATTAGACGATCGTTCTCACGATTCCTAGTACTATAGTTTTAGTTTTATATCTTATCTTTTTGGGTTATCTAGCGTTTTGCGTGAACGATAGTATCGTAGACTTTCGAAAAAATCGAGTCTTCGTAGTTTGTCGAAGAGTATAGTTTCAAGAATACGCGTGGAAAACATCGTGTGTCTTTCGGATCTTTAAAATCGAAGAAGTTATAACTGTTGGAATGATGTGAGAATCAGTCTTGAAGACGTTCGTGGGCGTTTTAGTTTAGCGGAATAGCGTTTAAACACAGTTTCTTCCAAACTATGATATTTTAAAACATACTCGATCGATTGGCTCCGAAGTTTGCATGCTCCTTCGATGTACGTGTCGTGACGAGTGTTTGTTATTTTTTAAATCCACAATAGATACGGCAAAGATAACAAGATTATAGTCCAATTTCATTTTCAGCTAATACTGTGTATCCACTTACTCTGCTACCTCTGTTGTAGCCAAGTTCGTCCTAATTAGGAATCTTTTCCTTTTTCTCTCTCTTTCTTTATCTCGAAATCTCAAGCTCTACGGTACCATCGATTTTTCTTATTTCGCTAAAAAAAAATTTCTGACGTATTACAACATAAATAAATATCCGCGGAATATCGAATAGAAAAATTGCTCGGGTTTTCCGCAAAAAATCCTAAAGTCCTACAATATACCCTGTATCTTGCAACGTATCTTATCTAGAATACCTTTTTAAACGACTTGCAACGTGTCCTTCGAAATAACTATTTAAACGTTTCTCAAATTGTTGCAATCGTTGCAACACTACAGACATTGTACAAAGCTACGCAACAGTTGTTTACGTTTTAAAGAAACGAATTTTCCTGAATATATACAACTTGGATGAATTTTCTATCTCGGTAATTTTACAGTTTACATCCGCCCACGTACGCTTCCAAACAAATCGCATCGATATTCCGAATAAACTGGATCGTCAAAGAGAAACGTTCCCGTGCTTGTATTTAATTCTATTCGTATTATGCACGCGAAACGTGGGAGTTTCGAACGATCCGAGGAGCCATGAGCACATTCTACCGTTGCGTTATTCGATCGAGTATGGGTCGCTTATCAGTTTTCTAGTAGGCGATCTGGCTCAAATATACCAACTTCTCTCTTGAATGGATCCAGGAGCGTGAATCAATCCTGTTGCTATACCACCTAGCTATGTGTTGGTACACGTGAAATACAGGCTCGTGGGTGGATCGATGTCGTTTTCGACGAGTTTCCACAGTATGACATTTCGTGCTCTCGCCAAAGTGGAAAAACAAACGTGAATGGTCTTTTAACGAGGTCTAGAGTTTCATTCCGTCGCCGCTGACGATTCACTTCGTTTCAGAATATATGTAACCGGCGTATAAATGTTTTCGTAATGAATGGAAAATAAAAGGCGAAAATAAAAGAGGGAAGGAGAAATTCGTCGAATCGCTGCGATATAATATAGTAGGGATGGCATTAATTTCAATTTGCGTTCGCGAATTTAAGTCGGATTCTAATAAAAATGGTTTTCGCTTTGCCTCTATTTCATCGCTTTCATATATTCGTAAAAGATTGTTTCGGTTCTCGCGTTTGAAAAGCGTGGTCGGTTTCAACAAACAAGTCGATTTTCACGGGTTGGTTTCGAGATACAGAAGGGCTCGTAGGTTTCGAAGATGTACAAACCGATATCGATCGGTTCCGTAGGTCGAAAAATACAGAGAAGCGGCGATGTTGCAAACGCTCTGGCGTTTTAAATTTATTTTAGAATTTCCTGTTATTCGTGCCATCTTCTTGCGACGAATCACCTTATGGAAGTAAGTCGTTTGTTTCTTGATAATTGGATATTGTTAGTCATTTACTGGTTCGTAATGAAATTAGGAAATTAATAGAAAACGCAGTTGGTTGGAGCTTGCCTTCTGAGAAGCTCACAGCGAGGCCACGAAGTGGATCGAGTGTCAGAGTTTACACGTTTCGAGAATCAAAAAATCGTACGTTATCATCTGAGAATTATTTCTTCCTTCGTAGCACGTTGAACGGGATTTGTACGTAACGTACAATTTCCAAGTCAAGTTCTACGTTCTATACAAATTGCTAATTGAAAACGAAGCTTCGAGATTCCGCTCCTATACGATACCTATACGTCTACAGCTTCTATCATAGAATCTATTAGAAAGCCAAAATTTCATGATTTCTTTCACCGTGAAGTACCGTTTCTATTTCACGAAGAATTGATTCGTTTCTTCTTGAAAAATTCAAACCGATTTGCTATATTTTACTCGTTGATTGAGTTCGTCATCGATCGGCTAAAAGTGATATACCGGGAGGAAACACAGTTGCACTGCAGAGAAACGTCGGACATATTTTTCCTTTGAAGATAAACGCGTGAATCCATTGTTTGATAATTTTATTACAGGAAAAGGACGAATATGAGGATGGGAAGGTGCAGGGGAGGATGCACCTTTAGCTCGATTATGTTTTAATTAAACTCGCCAGTGCCACGTGTAACATATTGCACGTGGAGAAGTTCACTCGGCTTTCAAAGCGAATTACAAACCATCCTGGAATACTGTTCGAAATATTATTGAAAATACACGAGCAGAGGTAACTGATAAATGTTATGCTCGCGAAAAGCGATACAGTTATGGAAACACGAGTATCTCGGCTTTAACGTGCAACGTTGTTATTTGGAAACCGATGTTGTTTCTCTCCGTAATAACAAATAAATCACAAAAGAAACGGCCCTCGATATTATATTAATATACATGTGGTTTAATTAACGGAAGGCGAAACGAGATCATCAACAAGGACGTGCAGCAGCTGTATATCTCGTTAAGTTCGAGGTACAGTAGCTCGCGA
Organism: Bombus impatiens; assembly: GCF_000188095.3. NCBI lineage: Eukaryota > Metazoa > Arthropoda > Insecta > Hymenoptera > Apidae > Bombus > Bombus impatiens. The sequence continues at coordinate 2,746,885 of NT_176616.1, read as the reverse complement.
AAGTATTTCGACATTTGCAGAAATCTTTTCTAAATATTTATCGTGCGCGTTATGCGAAACATTTTGAAATTACATTAACATCGCGACGAGACTCTGTTATCGTGATTACGTTGGTGAAGTTTTAGGCGAATTGCGAGATGTACGTAGAGGCTACGAAATATACAGTGAAAAATATATGTGTTTTTCGCAGAGATTATGAAAGGTGTAAAGAAAAAGAAAAAAAAAAAAGAGGAAAAAATAGACTAAACGCACGTAATTACGAAACTATCACGTTATTAAATTTAACCAAGTAAAATACATCAGCCACGTTGGTTTCGTATTTTTAGTTGTGTCCACAGGATACAAGATTCGAGCAAAACTAGTTTGTGTTTACTTGCATAAACAGTCTATTTATGTGTATTATACGAAACTTGTGTAAATATTGTTAGCGCTATAACGAGATACGATTATCCTGATTGGTTTGGTAAAGTTCGAAACGAATCAAGAAAACTAGATATGGAAACTACAAAATATTTGATGCAAGGATATCTGTACATCACGCAGATGTTATGAAACTATTTAAATAGTTAATTATTCGTTGTATTGAGAAGCTTCGTATCAACATTAATCTTTTACCTAATACATGTTTACTGTAAATATCTTGTAACTTTTGTATAGACGTTTTCAAATTGGTTTCGAACGTTATCGTAGTGTACGTAATGAACGTAGTGTAATCACGACAGTCGCGTCTCGTTACGATTCTAATGATATTTCGAAATGCATAAAAATTTTCAAATACCGTCACGATCCGCTGTAAATCCAGCTGATTGCCGGATAGATTAACGGAAAAATATTTCGCTGTCACGGCGATGTTTATCGCGATCTTCGACCTTACTTCTTTTATCGGAACATTCTCGATGCGGAAATTACTTAATTGAAAGGATGATGTTGTGCGTACGATGCAATTAGCGTAATTGCGCGGTAACATTGTTGCATAAATGAATTGCCGGCGTATAAAATAAATGAAAAGCGTCACTCGCCAGATGGAACGAGATAAGAGGAAGAAGGAGGAACATGGAATTTCATAAAGGCGTACTTTGCGGTAGAGTCGATGGATCGCAAATTTTTATTGCCACGTCGTCGATTGTTTACGGTCATCTCGATTGTTTCGTACATACGTACATTTCTCAAAATGCTGTCAGTTTCGTCGGATCTCCTTTTTAAACATTTACCGGATGCCATCACCACACTATTTTAGTCGTGGCGATTCGCTACTATGCATTCCAGCACGGTCGAGGACAGGCAGATAGCGAGGAAAAAAACAAGAAAAAGAAACAGGGAAAAAAGAAAAAATGAATGTTCTCCGATCGATCGGAGCTACGGAAAGCAATGAAAAATCAGAAAGAAAAGGAAGGAACCGTGATCGATGAGAAACTCGATGAGACAGGATTTCTACGCGGTTCGACGCGTTTAGTGGAAGAGACGAACAGAATCGGACAAGCGTTGTTCTTAAAGTAGAAATGGTTGGAGGTCAGCCACGTCACGGTGCATCGTACGTATCGTTGCAAGTGGTAACGCTCGATCCGTCACCACGAGAATAACCAAATTTACCCGTGAACTTGAACTCACCTATCGTACGATGACGTTGGCAACAAAGTTACAGAACCTCGTTGTCTATTGCTGCAATTCTTTTTTACATGCTTTTCCGTTGAACAACTTCACGAGTGACATAATCTCTAGTTCGAGAAAACCATTGGCGAAGCAAATTTTAACGAGGTATTCTAAACACGAGTTCCTTCCGCTCGAGCAACATTTGAATATCTTCGATTTGACGACTAATACCACGGCACTATCACGGTGATAGACAAATCTCGAATCTTCAAACTGAATTTCCTGCAAAACGAGGTCCGCCACGAGAAAATACTGTTCTATATGTCTGACGACTTATATTTTTACGAACTTAATTAAATAAATGGGATCTAAACGAATTTGTTTCGTCCATGAAATATCGTGATAAACGCTCTGCTTGAAATATCTCTTTAAGACTTTTGGAATCTTAAATTTTCCAAAAGTGCAGATCCATGGACCAGCGATAATATTCGCGCGTAAGTAAAAGTTGGCAAAAGAAGATGCTACTCTTGCAACATTTTCCAATCGGAGAACGAGAATGCAGTCTCAGTGAGACCTGCAGCTCTTGGCGAGGAACTGTGATCGTTAATTTTCTTACGTAACAGTTTACGATTGAAGCTTTCGTTCGCTGCCTGCGATAAGACGATTCTCGTTCGCGTATTTATTGTTTCGTTACCTTGAATTTCGTTCAAGATTCTTGATAGCGTTCAGCCGGCAAAAGAAGAAAACAAAAAGTTATTTACCAATAGGTCGTTTGAAGAAGGTCGGGCGTAAAGTATGTGCATAGCTCGCTACGGTCACCGATAACGCGCAAATTCTCCCAGCAAAGTTAATTGTGCCGATCTCGAACGATAGAGCACCGTTTATGGTTTAATATGTTTGTGAAACATCGTTTCGATAACAATCGACAATAACAATAATACGTCGTCGGATTTGTCCTCTGGTGTAACACGTCCGAGAAGACGTTTCTTATCGATTATACATGTGACTCGATATTTCCAACTACCTGTGCCATTTCGAAGGATAACACACGCGGCTACAACAATCACAAACATTTTGTTGGCGATGCTCGTTATCGTATTATCCGATCGACAGCTTTTAATCTAGACGCCGATACGGTCTGTTCTTTGTCGATCCTCCGAGAACAGATTAATCGTCGTATTATTGTTTGTACGAGAAAGTTAAGAATTTTCGCAGAATTAAAAAAAAAAGACAGCCTGAAAATAACACGCTAGATTATTTTATTGCGGATAATGTATTTTGTTGTTTTCGTTCGAGTTACAAAATGACCGGGGATTCTCGTTCGATCGATTGGTTCTTGTTCAAAGTATCGTACGCCTTTGTAAATGGAAAATTGACATCGTTGATATTCGTCCGAATTTCATCTTGATTTTATTTCATTTTACCAAATGAAACGTAAATCGTCCGTGTTGATATTAATTCCTGACGCGAATTAATTTCTACCAGATAAGTCGCGTTCTGAAGCTCCCCGCAAGTAAAACATTCGTTGGACGCTGGATCGACGACAGGGGCCAGTCATTTAAAATTTCGCTATCTTTGCTACAACTTTGTGCCAAAGCATTCTCACGATTCTGTATTTATATCACATGTTTTTCTTACTTTTAATCATAGAATACGCTGACGTAGCATTTGGCGGGACAAGAACGAAACAGCATGTACGTTGCTCGTATTAACACGTCCTGGCTTGAAGAAACAATCTATATAACGCTCATTCTATTTGAATTTCTTAATATATCGCGTTTACTTCTTATTTTGCAGCTGTTACGTATTATTCCTCTGCTTCGTTCTTAATTGGTTAATTTCAGGTTTGTCAAGGTGGGAGTAGAAGGTTTCTAAATTGGCAGAGAACTGCGCGTCTTCTGATAGAAACAACGATGACGTAGCCGCATCTACGATCTCGTTGTCCTCTACCTAGGACATGGCAGTCTACGTTGCCTCGATTTTGGTTACGTCATTCTCTATCGCGTAACGAACTTCGTAAACAAAGCTAAGAAAATAGATTTGCGTGCTGGCGTAAGATACGAAATGATATATCTACCAATTTGTCGATGCTTGACTGTTCAAGATGTGCTTCTCATACACGTTTATGAAACGTCGTACTGTGACGTCTTGTCATGCATATCCAAAGCTTCTCTTTGTGCGTTTACTTTTTTCCAATCTTCGTTCCTCGCTTCCCTTTTTCTCTTTTAGTTTCGTTTCTCTACTCTTCTCGAAGTATTCGCACCTCTTTGAAGATTTCTAGTTCGCAATATATATTATATATTAGCATGAGATGCAGGAACCAACGATAATATTATGCCCCTTTGATCTGTAATTTCAAAGGACATATGGAATAAGAAGCTGCGTTTCAGTTGCTACCTGCTTTTTTTCTTCTTTTTTTCCTTCCTACTTTCTGTAACACGTCGTTTATTCTAACTATTCCAGCTATTCTAACGTATCGATGCTTGTATTAGATAACGTCGTCGAATATTGTTTCTCTTCTAGATTATACGCGAATAAATATATTTAGGTTTATTCTATTTTTCTTTTCGTTATGAAGCATATTACAAAGACACGTTATAAACAAAGTCAGTGGTACGTTCTATTACATGAAACAGCCCATTAATAATGCGTAAATGTTGTTGTGAAATTATCAGTATACGTATCTTCTTTTCATGTACATTTATCTTTCGTCGGTCCTCGTTTCCCTAGCCTCGTTTCTTCCTTGACATTCATAAACACAGTAATGAAAAGATCGATACAGCGAGAAGATGAATTTGTTATCTATGAAAAATACATAGACCAAGTTTCTACACATTCGAACAGTGTAAGGCGTGTGTAAAACGATGTGTAAAAGCGTGATGCCTTTTTATTCTATATCGTAGCCTATCACAGTAGCATAAGGAACTCATATCGGTTAAACGAATGATAATTTTGTTTGGAATTTAATGTATAATTTAAAGTATATATCATTGCTCGGTTCTTCTTTCGAGACACTCATCCAACGCGAGGCATTTCCTTCTCGTTGCACTTTTTAATTAAGTTTATCCTGCAACTCGTTCCCGCGTTTCGTATAGCTATGACGATCGTCCACTTTGATACGTAGCGTGTACATGCGTTCCCCGAAGTACATTTCCTTCGATACGTAAGTTACCCTTTGCCGCGAAAAAATTCACTTCCTTTCTGTCTTAATTAAACTTCGTCACTCGCTAATTTAAATCGATTGCTACGATTGCGTCGTGCAAAATTTACATTTATCGTCTGACACATTGCTTTGAAAAATTATCGTGCTATTCAAGGAAAACATTGAGAAACATACAGATGATGAAGTATTTTCGGTAAATCGTCTTTTTATCCTGTTTTTTTCTTATTCCCCGTTTTATTCCTCCACGTTAGTTGTATCGTTTCTACCGTTTGCAAAACCATTTTCTTTTTCAATTTGTACGTTCTTTTTTTTTGGAAATATCAATTTATCGAAGCTTGCGTCGAGCGCTATACAACTACGAGCAGTTTAATTACAAATATCGACAGCTGCTGTTGTCTAGTCGTTGGAACGTAGCGAATATGTTGAAGCAAGTTTAACCCTTTCAGCAGGGGGATCGACTATAGTAATTTATTCAGCCGCGGAATTAAAAATTAATAGAGACAGAACCAGTTCCGTTCGAGGTAATTTTATTCCATGTGAATACGAGAGGATAGATGATATATTTATTTTTTGAATAGAAATGATACGATTTTGATATTTAAAGATGTGGTCAATCAACAGATTAACAGGTTAACGCAAGCAAATTCTTGCAAATGTAATTATGTTATAATGTCTTTTTTTGTTAATTTTAGAAAATTGCCCAGTAAATTATTACGCAAATGAGCTACTATTATACTAATCGCCGGGAGCAGTTCTTGATAAATAGAATCATTTTTCTCTGGCAAATGTACCGTAAAAGACATTAATCTATTTAGCTGCTAACATCATTATCGTAAAAACCTAGTTGATAATAAACGTATATAAAGTTAGCAAGCGTGAGGTAACGAGAAGGAAAATATAGAAGCACGTGTTGTAGAAACTCTTATATGGCTTAAAATGTCTTAATCCACCGTAGTGACTGCAATAAGCATTGGCACAAACTCTTATTTTTCATCAAACATCTATCCTTGAGTTTTACATTCCATTTTCATGGTGGTATCAAAGTTTCTTGTAATCGTACGAAGGTTCTACAAAATGAAACGTTTGACATACCTGCTTAATTAGTATATAATTGCTACAATAAATACAATGATATACTAATATTTATTATAATCACTGCATATTATGCGATATCAAGTATTAATATCTCTTTACGGAATATCTGTTTACTTCAACCTATAATTTCTATCAAAGTTTCACCCTAAAGTTACATGGCGCGTACTATATCATTAATAAAAAAATTTCATATATATATATATATAATAAACAAATTTTCATTCATGTATTTTATCAAGAATCATCCAAACTCTAGAAACACGCCATTTACAGCTAAATTTATCATATTTCCGCGAAAGAATTACAAATCGATTATTTTGGCCACACTGGGGTAGCTTCATCGTAATTTATTAACTCTATGATGATGTTCGAGCAATTTCATGACCTCGTTATAATTCCTTTATCGACTAAACGGCTTTCTGCGAAGACGAGGCTTTCCTGAACTAACCTGAGGCCACTTCTCCTTGCGCAACAGGTTCAAGGTCCTACCGCAACCTCTCTCGTCCTACCGCAACGTTTATTCGCGCCGGTGTTTCCGTATTCGACGGTCCCTCTCTTTCTACAACCTCGTCCGGTTCCTGTCCGAAACACCTGACGTGGACTTGCGCTCTCTCTTGCCCCGGGTTCCCAGTTCCCCCTTTGTTTTTCGGCCTTTACAAAGTCGATTTAACCCGGCGACTCGTTACAATATGGGATTACTTTGGTTACGTTGTTAACGAAGTACTGACTCAACACTGTTCAACTATGTAAGTTTATAATATAATCAATGTCCAAGCGTAGCGTTAAAAGTTTTGAAACTAATTATAGTTTGTATAATTGTACGTTGTACTACACGTATTTGTAATTTACATACATAAACATAGAGCGGTAGAGAAAGATATAAAATGAGTAATTAATTTTGCAGCAAAAGTGGAAACATTTTATGAAATAATTGTTGGTTTCCGACATTTGCTTTTGTTATATATATATATAACGCAATATTTCAATAATTTAGATATTCTATATGTGTATATATATACACATATAAATACACATATAAATTATTGGACTATTGCGTTATACCTTTTCCTCTCGTTTATTGTTTTCTATAGATAGATACGATTTAGTATTGAGCATTATCGAGATTATTGCAATATATGTTTCCTCTTTGTTTGCTTTTCTTTATCTGGACAGGTACTATTTAGCATTAAACGTTATCCAGATTATTGCCTCGTGATCTTTCCTTTTGTTTTTGCTTCTTTTTTAATATGATAGGAATTTATCGTCGCTTGAATCGTCGAATTGATTTCTGAGCTATTGGCAAGTGGGATTCTATTTTTACGGTAAAGTTTCGAATGGATTAGGAATTTAACGATATCCTTTAAATGGTCCTACGAATTAGGTACAATATCTGGGTTGACGTTACGTTTGTTCTTTGAATCGAAATTTCTCTGTTCAAATGGAACGATGGATCGTTGCACGACCGTAACAGAAGTTCCATTAAAAAGAACCTGGTTTTTTAAAAAGATATTCGTGACTAATTTTGGAGCGATTCTTACGGCTCTTAACCGTTTGAAGAGGAAATTCCAATATCGTTAGTTGATACGTACAGTTGGTACACATGTGTACCAGAAGGGTTCAAAAGATTCGTCAATTTATATATTTTCTATCTATCATTTATTAATTGAATATGTAACGTCTAATGTCGTAATACTCAGCTGAAGATGTTATAGCTGTATAATTAATTTGAAGCAAATAGTAGTAAATAACTTGGACAACTCGCTATATCCAATAACTAAAGCAAGCATTCGTTCAATTTCCATTTATTTAATCTCACATTTATGATAATATCAATTTACTCAAACGTCCACAGTCTGCTAACGCGCATTTAAAAGATTTTTCCCACGCAAATTGATGGACTGCGGATCTTCGCGGAAATTTACATTTCTACAAATATAAGCAAAAAGAAACGAAACCTAAATAGAAAAGTGTTCCACCTGCTGAACGTTGTAAGAGACTACTATACCCTAGATATTCTATACATTTTTCTCAATTATTTGTATTTTGCATATTTCTACATTTTCAAATTTCTCGCAAGCGCATCAAAATTCCCGCTCCACGATAACAGTAACTGCCCTGGCAAAAGTAAAGAACACCGAGCGAAGCTCCGCAACGTGTAGATTTTTCCGAGGGTTTTTGGTGTCAGGACACGATTGCATCGTCTGGAAAGTTGCAGAATAGACGCGTTCCGAGGCGACGCCTGGCCAGAGAGTCGCGGCCGCGGGAAGTTCCCCCGGTTTCGTGCATCGGTTGATAACGCCCGTAGAGCCACGATATAACAGCCTTGACTTATTTCTCTCGTTGCGACGCAAAGAATTTTTGCCCGGGACGTGTAATCGCCATAGAAGAAACGCTCGTTGTACGCTAAAACAAACGTGTCGAGCGTCGTTCGATCGATCGGTTCGCGTCTCCGAGTTTTTCCATATTTTTCTCTTCTCTCGTTCGTCCAGGATGCCTGGCAGGAAAGGATACCAGAGGAAGGATAAAAGGCTGTGACGTTTTTCTCTAGAGTTACGAAGGCATAACATCGCACCGTTCTTTCCCCTTCGACACTGATCGATTTCGCGTCGTTCGAGGAGAAACGTCGACCAGAGTTTCCCGACGATAATAACATAGGATCAAACTCTGTTACGTTGCACGTCTGTGTTATTCTGCTGTACAAAAATTAATAATTCGCATTGATTATCAATTGGACCGTTCGTTTTCGAAACGACGTAGGTCCATTCTCCTTTTGCTTGGAGTTATCGAAGTATTCGCGTTTCTATCGGTTCAATAATCTTGGTAACAGGCCCGTTTAGTTTGTATACGACTCTATGTGTACAAGTGTAAGATGTAAATTCATTGTACAAATAATTCTTTACTTTTTTTTTTTGACAATTAACTAGATCAATATCTTTTTGACGGCTAAGAATATACGGAAAATTAGTGAATTGTGTGGGTCGTTCGTTTCGAAAGCGTTTCGTAGAAACATTTTCTTTTTCTTTCGAGATGTCAAAGTGTTTGCGTTTCCATCGATCGAGTAATCCTGATAAGGTTTACTTCATTTTTCCATAACTTGGTTTGTATAGGAGGTAGATGTAAATTCGTTATGCAAATAGTTGTTTTCAAAATCAACCAGACGAAATATGTCTTTTTCACGATCATGAATGCTCTTGCACGCTGCTTTCGAAATTAACGAGCTGCACGGTCCAGTGAATTTTAATTATTTAAAATCTACGTCCAATGCTGTCATCCATTTTTGCCTATAAATAAGAGAGGGAAAACGAAATGTAACGTCGTTTAATTTCTGTATCATTTGTTTTTTTATTATCGGTGCCTCGATTGTTTGGACAGGCTATACGGGTTACAGGAAATGGATTTACAACATTTTCAAAATACATCAATGATTATGCAATTCCACTTGTTTCGTTTGATCGATACGAACGAACGTCTCAATATTTAAATTGTAAATTCTTTATAAGTAAGAGGTTCACACGAAAATATATGTAAATTCCTAATTTTCTCGATTTTATCGAAAAATCAACTTGCGTCACTTTCGAAATAAAAATGACGTAAATAAGTAAGGTTCGGTCGTAAGTCGTTGTCCTTAGAGAACGAGAGGTACGGGGATAAAATAGATTTTTATGATATTTGAATTTTGAATACATATTATTGTAGAGGGTGTTTCAGTTTTTTTTTCTACATTTATTTGGATTGTCGAATGTTAGGATATTGGAAGACACCGCTAGATCGTGGGTTTTTACATATCTGAAGGTGCAAAAATGTATATAATGTGTATAAATTTATAAAATATGTAAATTAGAATGCGCACACGTACCTGTTACAATACGAGTGTGTGGTAGGTGAAATGAATCTCTGTTTCGGCGTGACTTTTCAATTTTGCCCACAAACGAATGTGGATATGCACAAAAATTCTACATATCAGAAATTCATAAGCGTGTACGTTTCGAATACTTTTATTATTTCATGAATGAACACATTAAAGAAGTTTGCTATGACACAGGTATTTTGAACATCGAAAAGCGTTATACATTTACATAACATTTTCATAAGTACTAACATGGCAAAGTATGGTAAATGTAAAAGCGTCAAAGAGGAGATTCGCATGTTTGAGATTTTGTAAATGTTACGATACTTTAATATTTACCTTTGAAATTCAGAGTCAATAATTTTCCGTTCGAAAATAAAAAAAAAAAAAAGAAAACAAAGAAAAGAGAAGAAGTTGGAAAATGTCATCGAGTATATTTTTCGTGTTTCGAAAATGATTGTTAAAGATATCGCTATGCGCTCGCGCTAATCAGATATTTTTCCAAGTAAAGCATCGATGACGAAGGTTCGTCGAAGCACCGCGGATTTTACCCGCGCTTTTAATTAATTCCAGTCTGCTTAATTCCCCCGAGTCTCTTAAGTTGTTTTGCAGTCTTAAGTTATTTTGCATCATTAACAAAGATACTAATCTACCGCTTTCTCTATCTATTAGGTTGTCCGAAAAGTGTCTTTCTTTTACAGACACGTATTTTATGACGAAACCTAATCTGTCGAACGTTGTGATCTTTATTTTGATAGAACAGAATGGATCATACGTAATTCGACAAAATAATATAAAACGGAAAATGTTATGCATCCATTATTTCCTTATAATACGAAAGAAACTTTTCGGGCCACCTAATATATATCGTTTACGATATCTGCAATTACGTAGATTATGATTGTGATCATTGTACATGATATCCGCGAGCAATAATTCGTTTGGTATCGATAACGAGGAACGATCTACTATACCATGAATTTTCTTTCTCGATGATACCTTCGTGAGATACGTTCTGCCTCGATGACAAATTGCCACGTTTGGGAAGCAATTCTACCACGATGGGAATCTAGCGATCATTCTATAAACGAGATGACTCTTCCCTTTAAGCGATCAGGCATTCTATCGATGAAGAAATAACTCAAATACAGCGAACAAAGAATTTCTTTAGTAAAACGAGCAACGCGAGAGCGTTAAGAAAAATGTAACGACGAGATAGAATTAAGATGTCTGAACGAGTATCAACGATAGACGTCCTGAAGACGATTAAAAACGTACGAATACGTCGTGATCTATCGAATGACAAAGCTAGTGCGCGATTCATCTTGCTGCTGATACTAATCTTCAAATATGAGATTCGTCGCAGTTCATTCATCATCGGACCTAGACATTAGATACAATTTATAAACATAAGTGATCCTATCATAAGCCTAAAAGAGCTGATAGAAAGATAGAAAGAAATTTATACATAGTATACAGTTAAGAAACGTAAGTGACCGTATTATAAACGTAGAAGAATTTATAGGAAGATAGAGATAAATTCTAATCTCCATAGCGTATGAGGAGTCATCGACACATGGAGAAACGAGAGTCTATATGCTCCTTGTAGAATTCGAAAACGGGTATATCAATAAATAATAAAAATAATAAAGATAAGAAGCGAGGCAATCTAAATTGAAAATTACCGAGGCGGTACGTGTATGCTGCTTGAGATCAGAATCGTTTATAATGTTTATACCGTTTATACAATTGCAAAGTAATTAAAGTTAAATTTTCAGAATGTTCGAAGATTTAGAAATTCTTAACTTTTCACATAAAAATGTGCGAATAGTGAATTTAGATAACGTTATGATGTAAAAATATGAATATATACATGTATTCTTCTTTTTGTTTCTATCTTACTTGAATAATGTAACACAGAATGTCTTGGTTTAGCCAGTGGAATTTTTTGCTTTTATGAACTATCGCCTTTCTTTTATCGGCACCAAACGTGTTTATTATTATTTTATCTACCACACGGCCTGCAAAAGAACCTTGTAAATATCCGCAAAATATCGTGAAACACCTCAGTCAAGTCACGAAATAATTTACATAGCCCAGCCGTACTTTGGACAGATAATCGCGCGCATTGATTACGAGCAGAGAATAGGAAGCACCAAAATACGCACACTGATATTTTTTCTTTTTTCTTTTTTCTTTTTTTTTTTTTAGCAAGGGCAACAGCCCTGAAAAATGAATGCACGCGTGACTACGCGTCGCATTAGACGCGCTAGATTGAATGGTTGTTGGCGAAAGGAAAGAATGGCGAAATTACATGGACAAGCCCTAGTCATGAACGGTCGGTTGGAAAAGCTTTTAAAAAAACGTCTAGACAGTTAGGGAGAGAGTGGAAGTTAGGAAACCTGTCCTCGAAATACACCGACTCACGAAAATACTTCGACACTTACCGTAGACAATTTTTATGGATATATCGTGTACATACTGTTGACGACTATAGATTTACGGGAAATTCAGGGATGCAAAAAATGCAGAGAAAATGTACAATAATTATATTTGTAGAATAGTTATACGAATTATATTCACACATCGTGATATTTAAATTCATAAAAGTTAGAGCTCGAATTTAGATCTCTTCTAATTATGTATATCGTATATAACACTTCCTTAAATTTTGTTAGCGCTGTGATGAGATATGATTATCGTGATTATCTTGCCAAAGTTTTACACACAATTTCGAAATGTTATGCAAAAGTTACAAGCGGTATTTACCTCAGACATATTTCCTATAAGTCACAAAAATATTTGATACGACAGATCTAATCATCCCGAACGTATAATTAACGCTAAAAGTGATCCGACTAAATATCGAGGCTTATCGGTACAATAAATAATTTCCGACTTCTGTGAAGCGTGTATTTGTTACAAATATATTTCGTAACTTCCATATACGTTTTCAAGACCTGTTTCAAATTTTACTCGTATATGTACTCGTGTCTCGCTACGGTATATATCAAACTCTCAAACAATTTTTTTTATTACACATATTATATACGTAGAATATGTTTGTGCAACAAGTTTTCAAATATTTCTATGATTCACTGTACATTGTTCGTAAAAAACAAAATTCTCTGGTACGAGCCTATCGTTTCTTCGGTAAAACATTGTTTATTTTTATCGTCATTAGTCCGTTATCTGTGAGTAATGAATATTGATAGACACGATAAGAGAATTTTCAAGAAATACGCATTATTGACGAGGCATAACCTGACTTTGATAAATCGAAGGTGTTGTTCGAAGTGTAAGAAGTAATATGCAGTTTTGTTCGATTGCACGAACAACGACACGTTCGGTTCTTAATCTGTTTTCACAGAAGCGGAATAGAATCTCGATCGGTGGTGTGATAATTTATCGTTTGTCCGTGATATATCTACGTACGTGGAAAGAGGATTGAAACGAGGGGAAGAAATGGTTTTGTAAATCGATTGCGATTCGCGTTGCAAATGCCTCGTGTTCTTTTTCGTTCTCGTAAATTTGCAAAGTATCACTTGTGATATCCGTAAGTCGTTTAATCGACTTGCGAAGAAACAAGAAGAAGAGTATCGATAAAATTGTCGGAGATACAGCAGGTTAAAATTTTGCGATCAATTTATGGTGTATGATGAAAAGAAAATAAAAGGTTTTGCAGTTCGTTGTTTATTTTCTTTAAATTAGTTGTTCCAGGCTTTCCTTTGTATTGTCATGTGTGACTTTTATTTTTGCAGATGGTTACGTTCCGCTGTTTTCTATATTAATTCATGCGCTTCGAGTTTCGCAAATTCTGGAAATCCTTAATTCGAAATTATTTCAACATATCGTAAAAATCGCGATATCTCAGTCTCGTGTTAGACGTCTAATTAATTTTCTAGCAAAAGAAAAAAAAAAGAAAGAAATAGAAAAAGAAGTAAATATACGCGACATTCATTTCTTTGCGATCATCTATTTACCGCTAAAAAATCCAAGTTTTCTTCTTATCGAAGAAGCAATTCCAAACATTTAAGCAAATGTGCAGGCGATGTAATTATCGAAGTTCCATTGAAAAAAGTCATCATAATCGTATTCTTTCACGGAAGTGATATTATCTCATCGTATATTACCTACGATGGTATAAACGCGATCTTGGATAACGATTAGCTGATGCTGCGACTAAAATGCTAACGTTCGTACTACTAATATTTCAACTTCGCCTGATCGAACGATCTTTTCGCATATGTATTGCTCTTTGATTCCATCCGATTCACCTATTCAGACTTACGTCTTCTTTCGTGGAGAAAACGAACTGGAAATTCCTCGACCGCTTGTCATCAGGTTCATGAACTGTAATCTCCAAACGTGAAACGAAAATGCTTAGAAATGCTATAAAAGCATTTATAAAAAGCTGCCATAAACGCTAGATAAGCTTTATCTTCTAACCATTTTACCATCTAACTATTCGTATAAACTTTGTCCCTTCGAATCTTACGTAAAGAAATCGAAATAGAACGACACTGGATAGATACGTGTGCGATACGCAGTTTTTACATATGTCCGTGTAACCTAGAGATGTTCGATTGCCGATGCTTATGCAAATGTATATTTTCACGAACGTATATCACCGACCGATATGTGTACACATTAGAATATCTACTTATACTTAGTATAAATTGAGCGCCATTCGTCGCGTTTATTTTCTAGCTATTTTATTATAAATCGATCGTTTATCACCTTATAACGTAAAAATATTAAATAAATTAAAATTTATCGATGCTATCTACTGAATATAACCTTATAATAGGTAGATTATTACGAGTACTTTTTCTTTCAGGTATTTTACGTGTAGGATGTTTCTAGTAACCGGGAACAGTATAATTGTGTTGCAAATGAAATCAGAAAACAACGATAGAGGAAAATTTTACTGTTTAACACTCTATGCCGTAATACTCTACAACTTTTCTCACAGATTCACCGATGCACGCGGATGCGGGATACAGTGGCACTCTTATTTAAACACAACTCTACGATCGTTTTTTATTGCACTTAGTTTACTGTATTTTGCATACTCCTAAACACATAAACATGTTTACTTCGTTCACCGATCCGCAGAAGAAAAAGAATAGCAAACACACGGTTTTTATGAATATAACATCTGTGTAAGCCTTAATATTGATCGAAATGAAAATGTTGGCTTTCCACGTTGCGTTACGTCCCGCACCTTGTGTTTTCCTCGAACGTACCAAAGTCCACGGCCTTGCGATTGAGTAACACCAGAGACATTAGAAACGTGCATGTTGCACGAGTTTCCCGTAATATACACGGCCTGGTGAAACATCTAGAAGCTAACGGTGCTGAAATCTGCTGTCGTGTCCGGAAGAAGTTGTCGCGTGTTTAGACGTCGTCCATGAATTCCACGTAGAGAGAAGATCGGTTGATCACGAAGGACACGAGAAGTACACCGACGAGAGACAGCTTGCTCCTCCGAGATCGCTTTTCGTCCTCGAGTATCGTTTGTCGTCTGCCAGACGACGGATTCTGAGATCTGGTTTATGGATACTATCACGAACGCGATAACGTCTGTATCTTGTCTGCATCTCGTCTGCTTACCGGTTTCCGCGTTCTCTAAGGCCTGCAACTATAAGATGGAATTCTGTCAGACGCGCGTCAGCTCTCCTCACTTGCGTAATTACGAAGAATGCAAGTTTGATGATGCAAAAGCCAGCAGGGAAAGTCGAGATTTTTATTTGTTCGATCGAATAGATTTTTAATAGTTTTGTTAGTACACCGTCGAATGGATCGTTGGAAAAGTTTCTTCTTCCGTTTTCAATCTTCCTATTAAATCGCAGAAGCGTAATCTATGCACGCAAGTACAAGAGATAAATGGGACGAAGTTTTGCTGGCAAATGCGTCGATATAAATCTTTTCTTGCACTTATGGGAAATCTCCCATAGCGTAAAAATTCGCAATATGTAACATGTAATATTTAAATATGCGTGAAATATTCAATATACTATATGTATAGTTCTAGTTGTAATATCCAAGTGGATAATATAACTTCCTATGGAACATCGTAATATTCTACCTAATATTCTATTCTATTCTCGTAATAATCTACTTATAGGGGAATATTAAAAACGCATCCTGAAACGTACATAGCAATGGTGTTATAGTGTTACGAAAAAATTGAAGTACGATCAGCATTTATCTACAAGCCGCGAAGAAGTAACGCGGTCGATCAGAAACTCGATTGCTGATATTTAGGAAAATTGTCGAGGAATTTAGGATACAACTCGAGATATGAAATAAATGCGATATCACACTGGCAACTATATAACCCGAATAGATATATCGTGACATTGTGAAGTAAGAAAAATTGAAAAGATTTCTGTAAATCGAATTCGCGCATATGTTCCAAATTGTATTGATATTTTTCTGGAAACTGCAATGTATCGGAAACGAGAAAGGAAACGAAATTGAAAGGAGAAGAGAAATCGTTTGACATTCAGGTTTCGGTGTGAATGTTCCTTTAATTAGCTTATTTCGCGTAATCGGCGCGAGCTTCTACTCTATTACTCTATCAGCGAAATTTGTAGCTCGGTTCGTCAACCTTAATTGATCGGCCTTATTTGCGACACCTTATTAACTATGCGTGCCGCAAACCGCGGAGGCACAATATATTTCCCGATATCATCGGAGACGGTATCACGTTATTGAATTGCACGTTCGCTAATAATCGAACGTTAACTCGATTATTCGGCGTAACTGGCCCGCGACAGGTAGCAACGTAACTGAACCTCTTATATAAACCTTAAAATATAGTAATTTGCATACTAAACGCTGTTCCTCTTATGCCAATATCATTCATACCCCATTCGATAAATTATACAAATTCGCAATTGGGTATAGAATTGTTGGATAATTCTGACTGATAACGTTGTTGCCTCTTGGTATTCCATTATTCGTCGCAATCGATGCCTGTTGGCTTAGGATGGCTTTCGACTTACAATGGACAAGATATAATACTATTATATTATAATATATGTTACGTTATAAGACTGGTTGGAACACTCGTTTTTTAAATATTGGTTTGGCAACTAAGTAATTGCGGATTTTGTCATTAGGTGGTATTGACAATATCCGCAATTACTTAGTTGCCAATCCAATACATAGCTAAAGAACAAGACTAATATCTTTAACGAAAGTGTGAAAATTTATACGTTCGAGGTTTTGAGATGAAGAGATGATATCGCGTAAATCGTTGATCACCTTCTTTTAGAAACGTTAGTATCATTTGTTTCGTTTTTTCGGATTCTATCGATCGTTTAGAGTCCCGTTAAAAAATCAGCATTGCTATTCTCACAGTGTAGTGAGATGGTGACAGTGTAATAGGAAAGTACTTGCGTTCTTTCTGATCACAAGCGGCAGATACTGTCAAATAGAAGAGAGATAAAGGTTTCAAAGAAAGACCATTTGCAAATTTCAGCCTCTTACAAGCACTCGTTAAAAATCGGCTTCGCCATTCTTTCGATTACAAGTCACGAAGAGAGCTTCGTTTCTCTTTTCTAATTACAATCGGCGGATAATCGACAAACGCCATTTCATCGTTTAGCGAAAACAGCTGCCTTTTGTTTCATTTGCACGAGGCATCGGCCTGTACAGGAGAAATAGAAGAGGATAGAAAGGGAATATCGATATTAAATTGCACGAGCAGGCTGTGCGGTAAAAATCGAGCACAATTTTGTGAAATTGCATTGAAACCGAGCTCCAGGATTGCGAGCTGGTGCACGCCTTGTTCCTGAAGGTAGGAAATTGCATCCATTAGCAAATTACTCTTACCTACTTTAGCTATGCTGCAAGTTGCTACACGTAAGGGCCTATGATACAAAAAAGGAGTATCGTTATCTATATTGGTCAAGGTAAAAATTAATTCGCCCGGAATTTTGTTCGAGTAAAAGCAGCTTGTGTGTCGTACGTGATTATCGAACGATACGACGTGATGTACGCGTCAAGATCGGTTTATCGTGAACGTTCGTTGAAACGTTCTTTCAAAATCTCTCAATGTCCGGAGTTTGCTTCCGGTAAAAATTGTATAAACTCGTATCTGGCGTGAATTCGTTATCCGAGAATGAGATATTTATTTTGTTATCTTTTTAGATTTCTACTTCCCTGGAGAGAGATTTTTGTTTAAAATGAAAGAAAAAAATAATAGATTAAGATAAAATTCAATGTACGGAAAAGAAAAATGTTATTCGAAAGGAAATTACTGAATGCTATTTGTTCAAAAACGATAGAATTGGATGACAGTTGTTTGTGTAGGCGTAGCGTGGATTACCATTAGTTTCGCAATGAATATGCAAAGGAATTTGCATATGATGAAAAAATTGTGCAGTATAAAATATCGTTATTTTAATTCGTGGATATCGATGGTGAAAGAAAGAAAATTCAAAAATCATGGAACCATGGACAATTTCGAGAGAACAAATAGGCTATTCAACACCATCCATCGCTCATCGATTAGCAACCTATAAATCGAGTTTTCGTTAGCGGTGTTCATTTAACAACAGCCTATTAATCTCTGAATAATCGATATTATTTTAATAATAGTAATATGATAATGTGAATGTAGTTTGTAAGCGACAGATAAATCGTTAAGCTGTTGTTCTTTTGAATCTTCACAAACTCTACCTCTCTCGAGCGAATCTCCTATGACACATCGAGAGAGTTTTATCACTTTCGATGGTATAACTGGATCGCAGTCATACTAATCCGATGCAGGTCTCTGGTACTGAAATCTCTGGACGTATCAAACGACGTATCGTGAAATGGAAGGGCGCGTTTCTTGTCGCTAAATGTCAACGCTCACTGTATTGAATCAGTTAACTTTTGATATGCCAATAAAATTCAATAGCGTAATAAAATTCAAGTGTTCAATAGTATAATAAAATTTAATAGTGTTGGCGTTCGTTTGATGTATACGCTTTTCCATTTTATATTTCCTTCGCATCGTAAGGTTCCAACTTTTCAAGTGGACGACGGAAATGGAATAGCAAGGATGCTATTGAATTTTGTAGCGTTTACTCGATATCTGTAACGTATGTATCTCGACAAATCATAGTTTCGAACGGGATTTCTTGTGTAATCCAACTAATAGGATTATCGAAATTTTACGTGATAGAGCAAACGAAATATTTTCATCCAACTCCGCCGCTTGAAATCACATGAAATTGCGACAGCATGAAAGAGAAATCTGTGATATACGATTGGTCGTTTATTAGTTCGTTAACATTGTTAGTTTGCAAGTTACAATACGAAAGCGCTCCGTAACATGGATTTTAGAATTCTGTCAATTTTTAAACTTTAGGAAATCAATCCTATAAAGCAAACAATAATTATTGCTAACAGAATTTGACACTAAAATGCGCGTATACCTGAAATTATTATGCAGGTATGTATGTATGTATATGTACATTTGTCATAATAGTCGAAGAGTAAGTTGACATATTTTCGGTAATTAGCGTCGAAACGACGTGTGCATTCACGTTAAACCGTGAAACTCGTTAAGTAACGACCTTTGTGTTCGTTTTATGCAACCGATAGAATTCTCACAGAGATAGTAACGAATTAACGAGGAAAAATCGTGGCAGCAAATTGTTGTTTCTGTCGAGCGATCTCGCACTGCGATGATATCGCGAGTATATACGGAGATCGTTAATCATATGTAACGTGGAGGTGATGGGACGTGCGTAATTACATGCAACAGAAGGAGATAATTGATCGCTTGAAGTGGCATTAGTAGGTCAGATGCGTTAAATCTGGAACTTTGTGCTCTGGTTTGTTTGTACAGACAAGGAATGAGTCATGAGAACGTTCGTATCGTCTGTATACCATTTCCAGCGGCTAATGACACCGACGCGGAACTTCAACTATTTGAGTTAACAAGGAGAGGCGACGTTTTGAATAAGGCGACTTTTTGACGATCAGACGCTTATATTTTTTTATTACGATTGTACTATTTATGGCAAATGAAATAATATTAGCGAGAATAGCAAAAGATGATTGACGGATTCTAACGATTCTATAGATTCTTTCCCTCGTGAACTTTTTAATATTTCAACCACGTTTAAACGCAACTTTTCCGATAAAAATGTTAAAAAGTGTTATAAGAATGAGGATAGTCTGTACTTTCATATTTTTGCAACCTTCGTGCCTATCTTAAATATTCAATAACCATAAATCATACGTCGATAAAGGAAAGATAATATTATAAAACAAATACTTTATATTTGCTAGTATTTTAACTTAAAGAAGTCACGCCAGTGATTCTGCTTCCTCAAAGCAAGAAAACATTTTATTACGAAATATTTACAATGCGTATCTGCTCGGTGAGTAGCAGAACGTAGCTGGTATTTCTTCATAGAGCAATTGTCAGATTTACACTCGTTAGAATATAAATTGCACTTACGTACATCGAAAAACACATTTAAAGAAACAGTTTTACAAAGAAAGAAATCGTCGTTCGTCGTTCATATCTTTTCCATATTATTTCTAGTAATCTATGTTTCGAATAATAATTAATCGTTACGCTTTATGTGTTTTACTTTGCATAGATAATCGACTAATAGAAAAACATACGAAAAAACAGCTAAAAAAATCTATTAATATTTTTTTTTCTATTGCATGTATTTCCAATAATAGTTAATTCATCGCTACGCTTTATGCGTTTAACTTTGCGCAGATAAACGACCAATAACATATAACATATAAGAAACATATAAAATTCCTCGGTTATATAAACGCAACAGCGTGGCTGTTCTCTCGTGTGCAAGGTCGGTTCGGATGGAGAAGCTGCGATCCTTGGAATATATTCGTAGTTGCTCCAGAATCGCGTCGATTCTTTTTTTAGACCAGCCATAGATTGTCTCGACTACGTTTTGTCCAGCTTGGTCGGTATCTAGTATCTACAGTAAAAATTCTGATCGCACGGACTCTTCCTCTGTTACGGCTTTCTTCCAAGCATTTTGTATTAGTTCGATATTAATCTGACAGTACGTATGCAACTGACTAAACAATGTCCAAAACGAAGACGTCGTTAATAGTTTCTTGGCCCCCGTCGACAGCTGTCCACACTTTGCCACACTTGTGTCCTTCGTAGCGAACCACATGTGTGGATTTCGTATAAAGAACGCGACGACCGATATAAAACCGTAATCAGTTCTTGATTAACACGATCTCTTCGACTAATTGCCGTATACGTTCCATGTATTATCGTTGCAGGTCAGTTTATCGTCAAGGCAAACATTTTGCCAGATTTCGAACCTTTCTACGAAGAAACATTTCTTTCTTTTGGTCCACGGGTTTACTTGCAAATACACTTGCAAATTTTTACGCAAATTTATATTTTTACAGATACGAGATTAAAGGAGCGGAATTTAAACGAAGATTCGTCTTATCTGTGAAACGTCGTAACTGGTACTCCACTTTTCGTATTCTATGGCTTTTGTACGTCGTTGTATCTTCGAATTTTCCCCCCTAAATAGATACAAATTTCCAGTTTACTCGGAAAATTTTGTCTACGCGGTTTCTTCTAACGTTATCGAACCGACTCGGTTTGATTCACCCTGTAACGTTTCCTTTAACCATCGTCTGCTTTGGTTTTACTCGCAGAAAAATTAGCACCGATCATCGGGTGTGATTCGTATCGAAAATAGAAATCTGACAGATTCACTTTTTGTCTCATAATCTCTAGTTTGATGAAGATTGAAAGGAAGAGTTTCAACTATACCGTTCTTTAATCTGGAATTATTTCATCCTATGTTGTGACACGCACTTTATACGTTACAGTCATACGATACGTTGATACTACGAGTGATAGAAATTTCTTTAACGATACATCGACCGTGTATTCGCTATGTTTTTATTGGTAAATCTTAGAGATAAATGTTATAGGACTGTGCGGTAGGTCTGAGTCGAAGCTATCAAACAAGTACATTAGAATTATCTGTTCAACTTAAACATTTATATTTACTATTTATATCTTTTCTTATCGTATGTTATCGTGCTATATTACAAAGATTATTGGAAAGTGTCGTCGCTTCCTATAACAATTCCCTAGATTAACGAGACATCGCTTGTTACATGTACGATACAAATTTAGCTACACGAGTTAAATATTACCATTGATCACTGGGTGTACTCGCATTTCTGTCAATTTAAATCTCCATGATCCGTGCTGATTATCATTATATCGTACATTGCACATACGCAGATTATACGAGAGGAAATAAAAAAGAAAATGATTCTATCAATTCATAAGAAAACTAATCTCGACGAGTTTATTTTACAATATGAAAATTTCTACAGCGAGATGTAATGGTTTCGTCAGAAAAAAAATTGCGATTTCAATTTCAATTTATAACTCAGTAGTTATAAATATAAGAGGCAGCGCAATCGTCACAGTGTCCATCGTGTCTATCCGAGGTATGTTTATTCGAGGAATAAGCGCTAGAAAAGTTTACGCTGTTAACATCGTTAACGCGATGGCATCGTTCGGACGTTTGCGTATTCAAATCTCGAAAAAATCAGAAGCATCGAAGATCGTACAACCGCGTTGAATTTATCGCTCGTCGAATTTACGTTTATCGCGATTAATATGCAATTATAGAAAGTCGGATGGGTCTAGTAGCGAAATAGTTCTACATATCCGATACGTATGCATTCACTGACGCACATGTTTGTACTTGAAAATGGATTGCATAAATAAGTGACGTTATCGTCCCGAAAGAAAATGTAAATCGAGCACATAATATCGTTTTTACGTAATTCGCGCATTCTATTAGTTTCTATTGTTATCAAACCGCGTTTCTTGTTTCTTTATGGAGTTTCAAGATTTCGTTGTACCTGATTCACCTTTCGTGTTAATTGCAGGAGAGCAATTTTTCTCGACATTGACATATAATAGAACGTATAATATATACGCAATATGAGAAACGTTGGTATATTTTTATTGGCATATATATCGTATGTACTATAATTTCATCTGGAATTGTATTTTGAATGACGCAGCAATTTCGTGCGATTTTTCACTTGCTAGGTAAATTAACTTTACAGAAAATGTATATTTTCTATATACATACTCGATTCCTCGAAACGTCGAACTGGTTAAAACGTGCGATTTATTCTTCTCGCGTACTTTCAACGAGATTTCGAATTATATAAACGATAGAAGCTCGAATTTCTCGGCCATACTGCCGCAGGAAACAGGCGAAATTGATAAAAAACAGAAAACCTTCGAGATTATATCTCGAGGAACATAGAATCTTCGACAACTTTTGCTTTTGCATTCGTCGAATAAGAAATTCGTAACGTTCGCCTGTTTCTTTGTATTCCTTGGTAAATAATACACAAGTGGAAACGCAATTAAATCGAACGATACGACTTTTTTATTCGCTGTGCACGCGACGTTAATCGCGAGATCGATCAGCAAAGGCTATCGCGAAAGCTCGGGGTTTAAAAGCACACCAGGCAGTTTCGTGCATTTCGGTGCATATTTCCACGATCGCGAGTCACGCCGTTCTTTTTTCCAGCTTAAAAATACCTTGTTGCGAGTCGGCCGAGGGGAACCGAGATTTATACGGCGCTTGGATCACTTTGAAGAATATAATTACGATAATCTGTTTGTTTCTTTATTTATTCCGCTGTTGTGATAAAAAAAGAACGGACAAATAGATCCGAAGACAAAGATGAAAGATGTCGAATATTTTCAAACGTAATTTGTAATTTTTCGCTACGGAGAAAGGCCTCTATGTTTCTATCTCTACAAATTTTCTCTGCAAGAGCCCATTTAGGGATATAGAATCCAGAAGATTGCGTTATTGCCGAACAAACGATAGTTCCACTTCGAAATCGTAACTTCCGACAAGAATACAATATACTATACTTTTGCATAACACGAACAACAAAACGAAAATAAGACTATTATTACAATTTTTGCAATATTCTTACGTTACGAATATTCATTCTCAAATTGTTTGACAGGTATACTTTAACAGAGTATTATTATTATGTATCACAATTAGATTAGATTAACAACGATGATGTCCTACCTGTAATTATGATAATGATAACTAGATCCTCGTGAATTATTCGAAACGGTGATAAACGTATGAAAAACAACAAAGTCAAGGATAAACCGATACGTAAAAATCTGTGTATCTGGCATCGTCTCGTACATGCAGCTGCGTTCGCAGCGAAGTTTCTCGCATCGATTTCAGCGCATTTTCGAGCCACTCGTTGTTTCACGCGGACGTGTTCCGATTGACAATCATCGAGACACATACACGCGGAAATTCGGCGAGGAAGGGCGGAAAAGAATGGTCGGAAGTCCGTATCCGTTCGTACGGAGAGATTATAATTCGTGTCACGCGTTTTTAGTCTCCTCGGAGTATACAAGATGCGTACAACCATCCGCGACATGTTCGATGCTGATAAATTCGATCCCGCGTGTTTTTTCTTTTTCAAATAATGGAAATCGCGATACGTGGGATGTCTGCGCTTATTTATTTTCTTTTATTTCGAAGATTTCGTGCTTAGAGTAATAAGGATTACGTAGGCAGAGATGTTGAAGTCTCGGCGTTGTGCATCGGCGCATGTCCCAGCCGCGTGTTTTTATTATCACGAATTTTAGGTTCGAAGGTAACATTTACGTTTTAGTATATCACGTGAGCCCGTGTCGCTTGCACACGTGCAAAACGGCCTTTAAAAATACTTATCGGCCAGTTACGTTTTATCTCGACACATTTTATTGACTATGTTTCCTTCTTTCGCGTGTGACTGCTCGATTAGATTCGATTCTGCTAGTTACTCTGTACAGCGTATTTTGTAACGCTGTAAATATTATGTTGTATTAAATATTATATTATATTCGTTTATTGCGATTGACTTCTCCTGGGTATTACGTCATATCGATATACTAATATTTGTATTTGAGAAATATAACGGAAGACGAGATTTGTAATTGTCAACGATCCTATTGAAATCATAGAATACGCGTACTAAATCGTAATTTGTATCTTTACGTGTATATGTAATATCAATCGGTGGCTATCGATTCTCTTTAGGAAATGCATCGTGTAAATGTGACGCGCAACCACCGCACGAACGTTATTAATAATACGGTTTTCGTTATCTCGAGTAATAAGATTATAAGATCGTATAAATAAAAGTATAAGAGACCCAGTAATTTTTGTTATCAAACCATCTTACCGTTTATTGCACGCTTCTGTTCCACCGCAAGGAACTCCAACTTTTTACAGCGCAGAGCTTTGTTTCATTTTTATCTTCGTCGATAAAAATAGGGAAAGTTAACGCGTATAAATAAATTCCTAAACATCGATAATCTTTTTCTTTTCGAAAGGAAACCTTTCTCGTTTCGAAAAGCTTCGCTGCAAAGGAGTGTCGGAATTGTAAGTGGTCGATTGCGTTAGAGGATTCTTGGAAAGGGTTAATACCGTAAAGTAATCCTGTTCCGGCTATTGCAACGAAATAAATTTCGACTTAGCAGATATCGATTTTACCAAAGGAAAGATTTAACTGACTGTTAAAAAAAAGACTGACTGGAGGCTGACGTAAAAATTTATACATACGAAGATAGGATTAAAAACGTGGAATCAGGCAGTAAAGTGAACGGTACGTGGGAGAAAATCATTATATCTATTTGACATTATTACAGCGTTCGTCCGAAGCATTCAGGGGGATATCTGCTCGTTACTCGTAATACGAGGCCGGCTGATATAAGTACAGCAATTTTCAACGTGTTGCGGCTACCCAAAATAATACGGCCGTCTCCAAAATTCGACAAAGATTTTTTGGCTACAATTGGCACAAATTTAGCGTACAATTTAGTTGCTTGGCTCGTTAACAGTGAAAAAGAAGGAGGGGTGCCGTAAGTCGCTCGAAATTGAGGCAATTAGAGGGAGCAAGATATTTCCATCATTTTCTTTCGCTTTTTTCGTAGCGGTTCTTGAAATTAAATTTTTGTTTTTTAGACGGGAGAGAAAACGGAGGAATGATGCCTCGTAATAAGGTCAACATAATGAGAAATATAATTATTTAAGTAGTATTTGTACCGAGTAGCTACTAGAGGAGAGGAGTTGTTTAATACATAAAGTATTTCTGAAATCATCTCGTCAATTTCTTGCTTACTACCGAATAGACGGGATGAATTTAATTGCAAATACATATACGAAATGAAGATGAGAAGTTCTGAAGGTATATCGTTCTCGTGCAAACAATTTTAACAAGATGATTTTATTTATACTCTTCTATGTGTGTTTAAGATTAGCGACGATTAAGTCGATACTTTTATAATATTTCTTATCTTCGCTAAATTGAATCAACATAAAGCTTTATTAGATTATACTACTATCGTTCCATCTTATGTAAACAAATAATCAATATCTATTTTAAATTATTAAATGTAATGTAATGTAATATATATGAATTTTATTTTCAAGCGGTATATCAAGTTTAGATAAAAATTACTCGTCTTGACGAGCGAAACATTTTCCAAATTGTTATTATATAGATTGTTTATTACGTAGATATCGCTATCAGCGTACTTCTTATCAATTACTAACGCTATCAATTTATTACCAATTCATATGTTTCGCAAGCCTTGGTTTTCCTAATTAAACGTAATTATACTTTTTGTATACCGCTGAAATCTGCTCAAAGAAAATTGGATCTCGACAGTGAAATAAGGAAACAGAGGGACGTATCCAAGTGCACGAGATGCGCGGGCGAAAAAGACTCGAAAAGTCTCGCGAAACGAGAAACGAACAGCGCGTATATACACAGACGAGTTCCTACTCTCATCGTCGGGTATTTTTAAAAAGTAAGAAGCTTCGCTGTTGTACGACACATGTAGACTTCTGTTTCCATTCTCGAAATTGAATAATATTCGTACGCTGACGGAATTGTTCGTAGTTTGAACAGTTCCTACCAACGTACACTGTGCACGATGCACACGTAACTCGCAATAAGGAGATAGAGACCCGCAATTCAGCGAATTAACGCGTAATTTTAATGGAACAGGGACAGAACAAAAAGGGACTGGAAGAGAGTTGTCGCGTGCAGCAGTGGATGTCCTGATGAAACTTGGTTGCACATGGTGGAAGGTGAGAGCGGTCAGACGGCGTTACTATGGTCTGGCTACGTACCGTCTGTTTCTACTTGCTTTTCACCGTACAGCGAGCTCTAGGCTAAAGCGATCTACACGCTGAAACGTGTTATCCGCTTGATTAGAAATTTGTAATTATTTCTGTAATCGTAGCCAGGTATACATATTCGATCATTGTTGATTTTATTATTAAATCGAAACTAGTAGCGCCTTAGACACTGATAACGATTTATCTACTTTGATAAATTTATGAATCTGTTTTGTAAAATAGCGGATCTCCAAGGTGAGTCTCTTTTTTTCACGAAATTTTTGATTTCCATGAAACACCTAGTCATGCCAAATATTAATCGATAGACTATGTCAACCGATCTGAAACATTATGATACATTATGATCGTTGAACGAAAAGGAGGACGTAAAACAATACGATCTTTGTTTAACGCTCAATTCCTCGAAAAGCTAACGATCAAC
Source organism: Bombus impatiens (assembly GCF_000188095.3). Taxonomy (NCBI): domain Eukaryota; kingdom Metazoa; phylum Arthropoda; class Insecta; order Hymenoptera; family Apidae; genus Bombus; species Bombus impatiens. The sequence continues at coordinate 2,719,535 of NT_176616.1, read as the reverse complement.
TTCGATACGAGTTTATCAGTTTGATTTCGTAGCTCTCTCATAGCAAATATAGAAATCCTTCCTTCGAGCAGAGGCTTATACGGCTAAACCTATGAATTCCAATTTTTTTCAACGTCCAAATCTTCGGTATATTCTTCTAGCAGAGAATTCATTTTATCGTCGATCGAACGGAGAACCATACGCTTTGCTAATTTTCACTGACAGGATTCTCTGTAGCATCGATCGAATGCTGTATTCATAAACATTTGGAGAGGCCCTTAAAGGACGAAACGCGGCCGAAATTATTCCGTGGTAGTTAATGACATCCATCCGTCGAAAGTTCGTAAAAGCGACGTGAAATTGCGAGCAATTCACATCCATTACTTGGATACGGACCGCGTTAAATATAACAGCGAACTAGCAGTACGGTGAAGTATACGTTCACCCTTCGTCCCTAGTGTAAAACCAAGCCAGACAGAGGAGGGCTGGATGATGGGGAACGGGATGAGGCAGCATTGGAACGTGGCTTCCACGAGTACCAGCCAGATCTCCCTTTTGCTCCTTTCTCCCTTTCCCTGCCAGGATTTCGGGACTGAGAGAGGGAGAACGACGGCAACGTTGCGAAGGTCACCTTCCTCTACCACCCTCACGCACCCTAACGAAGGGTGGTCATGGTCGAACGTGGTTCATGCCAGACAGAGAACACTGCGACGAAGAGGAGGGTGACTGGGATAAAAAGGATGCGCGAAGGCGTGTCCTGCGGGTTTTTCATACACCTTCAGAAGCAGCTACGTGAGAATCCTCCAGGACGAAAAAATACCTCGTTTCAGTAACGAGTTAAGAGTAATAATTTCCTTTTTTCTTTTTTAAATACCACATGTAGAAGTTATAAAATATTCGAGTTTACAGCGGTAAAATCGTTGTAAGTCGAAATCAGCTTGTTTGAGATTGTTGAATTGTTGCTTGTAATTACTCCGGGAAATATATAAAAATTTAGAAGATTTGTTATATTTCGAATTATTAAAACGAACGAATGAAAAGAGAAATGAAACTTGTAATGCAGTTGGTTAAATTTGTACGTTCTTCCATATATATATGTCGGAGATGAAAGAACACCGGAGTCTTTGGAATTTTGATTAATCCCGCAACATTGTAACCTAGAATCTACTATAGCTGTAATTCCGGAGTCTTTGGAATTTTGAT
>NT_176616.1:2717808-2718145 GCF_000188095.3 Bombus impatiens | reverse complement strand
ATAGCTCTCTTTAAAAAGAAAATAGTTGTAACACTCGACAGTAAACATTCCAACGGTATCTGTCCCGTAGCTCGCCACACGCAGACCCTATTCTTCGAGTAAGATGATTGCCAGATATCGATGCGCCTCCGCAGTACATGTTCGGCTAGCTCGAGGGCCCGTTATAAATCTTAAGATTCAGTCAACTAAAGTCCTTCAAACAGACGAACAGTCTTTGTCCCAACTACGGGAAAATAGGGGAGACCTATTTTTCAACGAGCGGCGTCTCCCACTAGCAGCTTTCCCTCGAGGGCGGCTAGCATCTTTTTCTAACCACCGATATGGAGATTGACCAATT
>NT_176616.1:2716151-2717791 GCF_000188095.3 Bombus impatiens | reverse complement strand
ATGATCTCGTGTCCTTAGACACACCCCATTATAGTTTTCCTCTGTGGCATCATCGGGACGGGAAAGTCATTCTCTCTCGCGATCTCATCGATGAGAGGAGTACCCCTTTACGACCAGTGAATATTACGCGTCTGACTTTGAGCACGTTCATCTGTCATCCCGTCGACCGCGGATTCGTTACTGAACCTAGGATCATTGTCATTAGTTTCTCGAGTACCTAACTACCACGGTTACTTGTCCGGTTTTATAATAATCGTATCTGCACTAGTCAATGTCTTCTCTATTGCATAACGACAACGTGTAATCCAAACGAAGATTCGTTTCACGCCCCTAACCCTAATTCTAATGTAAACCCGACATATATATAGGGTGTTGCAATTTTTATATATAATTGTTGCTTATCGTTGGACTAAACAGATTAGACCGAAGCTTTGAGATGAGAATTTTTTTTTTATTTCAATGACATGTATAAATTATAAAATATCGAGCAATGTACACTGGTGCAAAAAGAGTTTGTTTCAATATTTGTTTCAAAATTGGAAACTACAGAATGTGAACATATATCGTTCCACTTGATATTTTATACAACGAAAAGAAGCGTCAATGTATCAGTACGTGTCGTTTCTTACGATCTACCTCAAATATTGAAATTCTATTAAAAATAAAGAGTATGTAAATGTAGTACGTTTGAATTCTTGTGCATGATTGTTCTTTATCGTTAGACTAGAAATTCGAGATATTTGAGGTTGCCTATCACTCGGTTATCAAGATCACGTTGATAGATACAGTTATCTAAACGCGTCTCGCAATAATTGGTATGTTTTTTACCAGCGATTTATTTATTCTGGCCGTACCTTGAGATAGTAAGTACATACACTACAGCGACCTTCTAGTTTCGCGTAAACTGAACGACTCTTTTAGACTTTGATTAGTTCGAAAAATAACAGCGTGTATATTTTCCGTACCGATAAATTACCATTAAGACGATGAAATTTCCGGTGCTACGGATGGCATCGTTTCGTAGGTCAGTTTCAACGAAAGCTCTCGTTCCCCTTTATACTCGGACACTACAGATGCGTTTGCAGAAAACTAAACAAATGTTCTAGAAAGAAATGAATAGACCTGACACTCGAAGCCAAAAACGAAATTCTAAATGCGTATCGTCGATCGCCCACAGGCCTTCGCGATACTCGCTCAACGAACGAACCTGGCCCAAAAATAATATTCCACGAACCAACGAAATTCGCTCAAGTTGCTTGTTTATCTACGATTCACGGAGGAAAATTACCGCTGCAAGTACGAAAATCTCGCCTTAAATAGATCTCGTTCGCGCCAATCCACCCTTGTGCGAGCAAAAGTTACACCGACGACGACCCGACAACAACGAACGTGCCAAATCGTCGAAAAGATGGACGAAGAGCCAAACCGTGCACCTGGTCACTGTCTGCGTCGTTTCTCTCCTTTGCGCTCTTGCTGCTGGCTAATTTTATAAAAACGCCGGTGCATGCAACCGCCTTAGGTGGAGAACCACGCCCGAAGCCGACGAAGAAGAGGCTAGACGTCCCGTTCGCAGGCAAAGAAAGGGAAAAATAACTAGATGGACGTGGCTGGTGAATCGGCGGGGAAGTCGACGTCCCTCG
>NT_176616.1:2703202-2715585 GCF_000188095.3 Bombus impatiens | reverse complement strand
CGACCCACGAGGGAGGATAAAAAGAGCAATCGAAAAGAAGGAGGCGCTCGATTAAGAAATAATGAAACAAAATGACAGTGTGTGGTGGCCCAGCGATGGAACGAGCGCGGGATGAAGAGGCGGAGGAGGACGAGGGAGGACAGGAAGGAGAGAAGCAACTCGAAGGAAAGAGAGGACAAAGTCTGGTCGATTGGACGTATAGTCCGTGCGTGTGTGTATTCGAGGATAGAGAGGGGCGTGATGATTTACGATTCTCGGTTGGGCAAGAGCGACGGAGACGAGAAACGACGAAGAGCAACGGAATGAATGTGGTGGCGGTGTTGGAGGCGGCGGAGGCGGAGGAGAAACACCGGATAGAGTTGTGTGGAATGGAAACGAAGAGACGGCGAAGCAAAGTGGTGGCAAGAGGAGGTTTTTGGCAAAGGGGCGAGAAGAGAAAGGGGGGTTCCGTGGTAAAAGGGATTCGGTTTCGCAGCGACGGGGAAGTAGTTTCGCGAAAGAGAGAGAGAGAAAGGGAGAGAGCGAGGGGAACCAGAAGAGGAATGAGCAGAGAGTCGGCTGTGCCGGTCGGGTTCGACTGGGTGGTAGGGGAGAGAAAGAGAGAATTCGGGGCTGTTGACCGGGCTTCGAATTCGAAAGGCTCACGCAGGCTCGCAGTGAGGCAGGACGCGGATGCGCGACGGTGCTGACGACGTCGACGAGAACGACGAAAACGGCTACAACGCAGTCGCCGACACCGCCCGAATTTCACGATGCCTCGCTTAGGTGCGAGAGACCTTCCCTCTACTGCATCGTCGAATTCTGCACTGAGTTGCTAGGGCGATACTCGCTCATTCCTTTTACCCACGGCTGGCAAATGTATGGAATATATACAGGGTGTCTTCTTGAACATATATAAAATACAAGCTTTGATCGTAAATAGGTGGAAGGATCGTGTTCAGTTGAATTTGAGATTCGAGTAATTATTCGTTTCTGCAAACGCAACGAGAAGTAAAAGAGTCGTTCTATTTAACAAAGATATAGAAATTAAGTTGTTTAAGTATATCTGTTGAATTAAATTTCCACTAATCTCTTTAGCGTAATAGTTCCATTAATGGAATATATTTTTAAACTGTGCATATTTCAAGTCATGCGAAGGTTATTAGATCAGCCTTGACCTCTGACATTATCCCGTAAAAAAAAAAAAAAAAAAAAAAAAGAAGAAGGAAAAAAAAAAGCAGGAAAGACGACGTTCTTAAAATTATAAAAGATAGAATCTCGTTTTATTTTCGTAAACTTCGAAAATTTTCAAATTATACGTATACGCTGGTCAGCGGTTTAGTTTAAAAATCTAGAGCACCAAATTCTCCGTTCCGTGAAAAATACGATATATAAAACGCATTTATTGATTTAATGACAAACTGAAAAAAGGAATAGAGATAACGTGGTTTTGTTGATGCAAGTATCGATCTCTCGACGTTATCGGACCAATTCTCAAATAATGTCAAAAGTTTATAGTCGCGAGTTACGTAACAGACTTATACAATGTATTTGCAAATTTATCATAATTCATATTTTCTTTTTTCGTTCACGAGGTTAAAACATGCAGAACGCAACGAAAATGAGGCAAACGAAATTTCAGTTATGCACGTATCGCGAGCAGGTCTTATCTTGAGAGTCTTATCACCGGAGTTATCACCGAGTTTGTTTTCACTTCTGCATCGACGAGAAATAATTGGAAATCGTTGTAAGCAAACACTTTCAAAATTTATAATTAACGCGCCCACTCTTCGGCCAAATTTCTTAAATCCGTTCGTCGTATCTTTCTGTAAGCAACTCGAAAATTCTTTAACTTCTACGACAAAATTCTTTTTCGATTTCGAAAGATAGAACAGAGTATATCGTTGGCACGGCCAAACTTTTCTACATCTTCGATGAATTTAATCTATTCTAATCTTTATCTCTGAACCTTATCAGTCTCTTAAAAAGCTTTCTCGCTGACCATTTAAATTACATCACAGATTTCATCAAAATTTCGATTGCTTCTTTTATAAGTGATAATATTTTTTAACGAGTTTTATCATCCTCCTTTCTTAGAAACAATTAATCTGACAACCAATATTCTTCCTTTTATTTCGTAGAATTGGAAAATGATGCATCAGTCCGAGCGTTTGTCAAACAACGAAATATTCCGTTTGACAAATATCGATATTAGTTAGATAGCAACGAGAATTAAAGAAAAAAATATCCATTGGCCTGCGATATACGTTTCATTCATCGAATGATAAAACTCCGATACAAATCACCTATTCAAACTTTTATAAAACATACTCAATAGCGAGAGATATCAGAGTTTAGTGGAGGGAGTTTATTACCAAAAAAAAAGTCGGATAATCTTTCAGAGAAGAGCACACGAATCACCGGTTTCCATGAAACCCGAACTTTCATATTCCCAGGGAATTTGAAAAGTTCCAGATTAAAAATTTCCAGTTTCCAAACGAGCGAACTTGCAAATTTTCAAATTTCGCTAGCGTCTAGCTTCGACTAACGTCACTTTCGACTTCTCGAGCTTCAAAGTTTGAAAATTTCAATACATTCGTAAAGCTGTGGAAGTGTGGTAACGTGGAAATTTTGAACTTGCAAGTTTTGCAAATCTAGAAATTCGAAGGTACGGAGGAAGTTTGTGAACTTGGAAATTTGAAAATTTGAAATTACGGAAGTTTGTGAGCTTGGGAATTCGGAAATATGGAAATTTACGCGAACTTGGGAATTTGGTGATTGGGGAACGTGCTGGTATACCGCACGGATTTGCAAATTCCAAATGTTCGAAGTTTGCAAATTTAGAAATTTGAAGATACGCAGCGAGTTTGTAAGCTTGGAAATTTGAAAATTTCGATATCACGGAAGTTTCTAAGCTTGGAAATATTCAGAAATATAGAGATTTACGTGAACCTAGAAATTTGATAATGCGAGAACGCGTTGATATACTGCGCGCATTTGCAAATTTCCAACTTTCGAAGTTTGCGGATTTAGAAATTTATAGATATCAAAGTTCATGTAAACTATTTCAAAAATGTCGAAGCGTGAAAGTTTACCGGCCTGAAAGCGCGAAATCGTAGAATTTTCTAAATTTGCAACATCCTAAATCCGCACCGATTCTTATCATCGAGCCGATGTTCGCGAACGATATGAAAAACGGAAGAGAGCTTGCGCCTGTGCAGTGTTCGCGTAACTCGGTTTCATTTGGCGACCTTGAACGTGTACCAGGCGTAAAGACAGAGAGAAAAAGAGAGAACCGTCAAGAGGGTTGGAGTCTACTCTTCTCGTCATCGAGCTCCGCGTAGACCGGAGTATCGATCCTGAAACGAAGTTGTCGGCCCTATCCCATTCGCAAACCCGTGCTCCGGTAACAACCCCTTCCCCGTCGGCGGGTCGAAAGTCTGGAGGCCTTGACTAGAGAGAGAGGGACAGCTAGCGTGAGTAAGAGAGAGAGAAAGGGAGAAAGAGAGAACCGGTCGTCAGGATGGGGACAACGGAGGGCGAGAGCGCGCGAGGGTCATGGATTTCGCGTCCCCGCGTGAAAACGTCGACGAATAGAGAGAAAGCGAAAGTAAAGGGGATCGAGCAGATGAGCTGGGGCGATAGAACCTTCGAAGCTTCCAATAAAACGCGCCAATGATAGCTTGATAAAGGCACTGTTCGACATTTTACGAACCATTCGTCTCAAAGATCGCTGCATAACGCGTCGTCGTGCGCTTCGCGTAGCTTGCTTTACGATGCAAACGATATTAAACGAAGCTAATTGAGCCTAATCTTTGCCTCTTGGCGTCCGACTATGCCGTTTCTATGGGCTTTCTTTTATAAAGGTTTGCACGTTGCCAAGGGTGTTTTAAGGGATCGAATTGGATCGTGTTGTTGGTTTTGGGGATTGAGGAGAGCGAAAAGGTGGAAAGATGTCCGAGGAAGATCGCAGTTTCGATAGAAATGGAATTCTCGATAAAAGCTGATGTTATTTGAGATCGGTTAATCCTGTTGCGTTCCTCTCGACAGTTTTCACTGAAACTGTATTTTTCTAACGATAAAAAATATTTCATTCGTATTTTTCTAGCGATGGTAGTTAGCCATTGCTTCGAATAGTAGAATATGAAGAAATTCTTATCGGTATGCGTGATTTCTCGTTGAAAATCCGAGTTACGTGTCTACGTTGAAACGTTAGAAATCCTTTTTGTTCGAAGATTGAAGTCGAATGGAAATATAAAAATAGGAACGCCACAGGATTAGGAGATGATGCTACAGTTATATATTCTTCTCGTCCTTTCTTATTAGAACTGGAGGAATTTGAAAGCAGAGGAATATTGTAGTTACACCAAGTTCAATTATCGTTTCTGTCTCATACGTTCGGAAACGATGTGGATCGTCGTGCTGACCACGATTTTGAAATTTCTACGCGATCGATCGCGGCGACTGGAAACCGGAGACAGGAATTCGACTGGAAAGTAACTTCTTACGCCGACTGCATTGTTTTCGAGCTCGTCACTCCGAACATCATCGCTATAAACGGCGTCGTATCGTGTGCAGACGCTGACGTGACCAACGGCGTTTTTTTAGATAACGATGAAATATTTTCGACCTTGAACCTTCGGCTCTAAGCTGGTCCCCGAAACTTTTGCATATTTCGTTTCCCCTTTCGGTGTCAAATCGAAGAAAACAACAACGATAAAATTTGCTCAGTTGCATCTTGCTCTCGCAACTCTTCGACCTATGGATATTAAAATAATCTGTTCGCTGCCCCGTTCTATTATTTATCGATAAAGTGCTATTAATTGCGGCCGCATTTTCGTAACTTGCACGTTATATCACCGAGATAGTAGTTTCTTTGATTAAATGAATCACACAGATGCCAGACTGTGATCGACTTCGTCAAGGACAAGTTTGATTTATGAATCTAATCGCGTGTCGTGCCATTTCTTGCATAATTCGAGCGACGTCATTAGCGAAATTTTACAAGCCGCTAGTTACGAGTAATCAGTGGCAATAATTACTCTCGTGCAGCGGTTTGTTGTAGCAACGAGTTTCCTTAAAAAGTAAATTACATTTCACGATTAACTTTTCCGTAAAATCGCAAAGAAAAGGTCTGTGACTCGTACATCGTAACTTGTCGATTCGTTGATATAGTATTCGGTTAGTATAGTAAACTGTTACGCAAGAGTGAGTATTGTTGTTAAAATTGAGAAATCTGTAAGAAGCGAAATTGATGGTTTTGAAACTCTGAATAAGCGAAGCGTATTGGACTGTGTGACAAAAGAAAAAAAGAAATTGATCTTCGAAAAGAACTCTCCAACGTTATGAGCAAGATAACGTTTATCGACGATATAATTTTTTTCTCCGAACGTTTCGCCAATTTATCGGCTATTTTTCATTGCCTCTTATCAGCCACGCTCGGTCAATTTACGAGCAATTTTTCAGTAGCTGTTTATCAATCGATATTCGATCGATCATTAAAATGAGCTAGCTTTCTAATTAAATCCATCAATCGTTCACCGATGTATTTGTTCGTTCGTCGTAATTAACTTTGCGGATTCCTAGTTTCATTATTAACTCTCCCCCCCCTCCTCCCCCTCTGCCCCCGATATTACAAAGGATCACCTTCGTAAACAATCTGAAAATCCCTCCTCCCTCGATCAAATCCTCTCTGATCTTTCTGTTTGCGTCAACCGCTTCAATTTCAATCGCTTTGCTCCTGCATCGATTTTAATATCCATTTGACGAGGAACGCGCGCGCAGATCTGCGTGATTCACGCAGTAATTATCAAAATTTGCGGTTTCCTGGTTTGTGTGGTACGCTTTTCCTAGGAATATCAGAATACAGCTTCATTAAGCGTTAAATGACAGACTGATTAGAGTAAACGTCGAGGAAGGAATTTCTTCGAGAGAGGATAATGTAGCTTACACTGTCTGGCCATGAATATTAGGACACTACAGCTGTTATTTAGATATTTAATAAACAGTGAACAGTTTCGTTGCTTTAACTTTGAAGTTAGTTTATTACAAGATACTAGATAGAGTAACGAAAGCTGCGTTGATACTTATGATCTTCGGTGTGTGCTATACTTGGAGTTTTAAATTGGATAATTATTGTATACCCTGGATCGTTAAAAATGTAAGAAGGTCGAAGAAATAGAAAACGAAAAGAGAAAAGTTTTTGCGATAGTTTACCAACATTTACACGAATTATCGAACTGGTCGTAAAGTTTCTGACGCTTCAAATGCTATTGCTTCGAGCACTGTCTAGGTCAGTTTTCTCTAGCTCGCGTTCCTCAGATAACACGGATGCATCTACGAAGCTAAATACTTTTAAAACAAACTTATGGACTCGACAGTTGTAGTTAAAACACGAACCTTGTAATAAATTTTTTTCAAGGAGAAGACTCGATTCACACCTGGAAATATTGCCAAGTTCGATAATTCTATTTTTCCACTGTGCAGCGCATAAAATGTCTAGAAACATCGACGTATCTGTTTAGACTTTTAATGTTTCGAAAAACAACCGCTTATTCCCTGTGTCAATAAATTTCTACGTAAATTGACCAATTTCTCGATCGCTCGAATGCCTCGAATTGTACTGTCATCCGTAGGTCAGTTCTCCTCCCTATCTTTTCTTCGCCCTTAACACCTAACTTATGTACAGTACAGTTTCTCGCAAAAGCATTCCAACATTTTTGTTTGAAATTTCATTAGCACCTCGACCGTCTCGTGATTACAGAAATTACAAGAAATCTACATTTTTTCCAAAAAGACGCCGCTTACGTCTTGAACACTGATATTAATCTGACAATTATGCGATATTTCGTGGAAACGTCGGGTAACTGGTCCGCCGTCGTAGCGGAAAATCGAAAAATCTGAACTTTAAATCGCAGAAAGCATTACCTACGCCCTATAGTTTTTAGAATTTGTCAATTAAGCGATGCTTCTGTGAAAACCATCACGATTTTCGGATTCGTCATAGTCGTGACGTCTGGTGCTTGTGAATAGAACAAAGCTTCGACCGGCTGGCTGCTGCCAGTGGCCCAGGATCAGAGAAGGGTTCGGCCGTATTACAGCCAGTCGCCCGTCCACGTGCATCGATTCATTCGTCACGGTGCCCCGACCTATCCAACGTGTAACTTCAGGACTTTGCCGCGCCGCCTGCAAGCGCGTGTATTCGTGTGCGTATGCTAACCGCATCCCGTCACGTGTACGACGATTACGTCCCGTCTGCGTATATTCCGTCTCTCCTCCGTTCTCTCTATCTCTCCTTCATTTACCACCTTTTTATGCACAACCACAACGTGCCAATTTATACACTGGATACCATAAGTATGAACACACAGCTGCTCGTTACATTCGTTGGAAAACTTTAACAAATTTTACTTACGCTTTTATAAAAATAGGAAATATAAGCGAAAACTTGTTTCGCCTATCGGATATCATAACAATGCAATATGTTTTGTATATTTTGCCATATTTTTATTATATTTGCATTTTATACGAATTCTGCGTATCTCTGCGTCCTCGAATTCCCTGTGTACACGTGAAGATGCGCGAGGTGAAGGTAACAAGCTGTAACAAGATAATTGCGAAATATAAAGACAGCGAAACGTGTTCGCTTTCTACTAAATTTCTAAATAATAATTATTAATACTCGTGGCTGACAGCGTGCACATGTATTTGTTATGTATCAAACACGATACGCCAGTGTAACGTTCTCGATACAGCTAAAGATCTGGTGGAACTGGATGGAGAGCCTCCTGATCCTTTTCGCGAGTCGATACATTCTCCATGGTGGAGTTGTGGTGAAACCGGCTCAAATCGTTTCACAGACGATCCCCGGGATACGTATCCGAAGCACGCACGACATCAGACGGGTTATATTTCATGGAAATAATAAAAACGTACGAATCGAAGATTTCACACAGCGGTTTAATGAGATTAATGAGCGGCGTGGTTCGAATTAATAGGACGTTATATGATTTTTGTGGTGTTTGTGGGGTTTTCTCTTGGGCGGGGGAGATGTTCTTTCTAAAGGGTTTAATTTCAACAGATTCGCGAATATTGATTTTTGTAAAAATGCAGCTAGACGAGAGGTAGGTATACGGGAGAACTACGTGGGCTGTTGCTCGAACGTTCATTCTCTTTTGGTAAAAAATTCATTTGGTAAAAATGAACTTGCATGAGAGTGGTATGTAGAATATTCATGTAGGTTGGATGTCGGTTGAACATACCTTGACTTTTGTTCAAAAATTTACCTGATAAAAATCGAGTTAGATAATTACGGTATATAAGAGGGTTTTATAAGTAGAATAAATAGCATGTTGCTTGAATATTTATTTTATTAGTTGCTTTATAGTTTCTTTTTTTTTTTTTAACGAGTATGTATAACGGTCCATTATAGTCTTTTATGACAGACCTTCTTCGTCTTTGTCCTTTGTTCCTGGTCGTCTGGCCACCAGATACGTACATGCTCGAAAAAGTGACGAGTGACGTAAATTAAATAGGGACGTTCGTTTTCGCCTGTAAGGGATTTGTTCTAAGAATTATAATTAATTGCTGATACAGAGGTAACGCGAATCGAGTTCCACTTATTCTTGTTCCTTATCCCCCCAGCTATGCGGTCTACTGAGAAACGTCTACTAATATATCAAAGTTTTAATTATCGTGTAATTACTTCTGCACTAGTACAAACAGTCATTGGAATTTCAAAGTTCATTTTATACAGAACTTTAATATTCTGGAACCTTTCGCAAAACCTATATTAAAACATAAATTACAAATACTTTTTTAATCCCAAAGGATTAATCCTGGCCCACACCGTTCATTTAAACAGAGTAATCGTTTCAACATTCTATCACAATCGTGGATTAATATTATTACTCGTGAATCGTATAAAACGAAAGGTCGACATCTTAAAATTAAAATATCGAAATATTTGACGTATAAGGAAGAAAAATTCAGCAAACGGAATTATTTCCTTACGCTAACGTTACAGTCTCCTATATCAAATCTTTAATTTTTTTAATCTGATCTCTTGCTGCATAACGCTGTCCGTTCGTACACTGACAATTCTGGTTCATAATGAAAATGTAGAATAAACAAACTGCGAACGTTCGCGAAATTGAATCAATGTTTCGAGCATACGTTGCACACCGATGTATACATTTACGCATATTTCAGAGTAACAGAACAAAGCACGGAAGCAGTTAACTCCTACGTCGGCCGTGGAAGACCGCGCGACCTGACCATCGCAATTCTGCTCGAAATGAGCCACATCCCGGCGAAAGTGTTACTAATATTTTTTTAGTCCCGCCACTGATAACGATTAGGTTCGTTGTACAGCTCGCGATAAGGATATTCTTGATACCAGATACTTGTCGAACTCTGTTCTATTTTCCGCCTCTACAAATATACTTTGCTTCGTAATCAACGTTATGCATCGTGTATTATAGATATATATATATACTTTGCACCAGCTATGGAACACGAGGCAAACTTGTACCACGGGATTATCACATTAAACCATGGATTTTTATGCAAATTCGTATTTTCTAGAATATAATTAAAGATATAGAATCTCGGTAGAAAGTTGTTTTACCTACCAAATATATATTCTAGAAAGTGTTTGGGTCAAACATTCGCGCGCGTGCGTGCCTATGTATGCGAGCTCATACCGTCTTGCCTTTATGATGATGATGATGATGATTTCAGTATTAATTATAGCTACCGCAAGTTCATTGCGTATTTATAATTTTCTAAACAAAGTATTCGTTCATTATACGAAAGTCAATCTCTTACTATCTTATATCCGTGGAAAGAAGAAGCTGTACTTCGAATATTTTCTAATTTTTGAATAATTTATGTTTTTTTCGTATGATATGCTTTCCGTGATAATTTCCCACTATCATCGATTCCTTTTCGTATCCTATTTTGTCCAGCTCCTCGAGATCGCTTCCCCATGGACTTCGACTATAACTGAAAGCATTGAAAGAGGAATTTTTAGCCGGCGCTATCTTGGACGATAACGCGTCCCAAGGCTGACAAGGCAGGGATAATTGGTCAAAGTGATTTTAGCATTGTGTAACATCGGATAACCCTGACGCACTGATTTTTCGAAGTTTCCTGCATTGTTACGTCGATTACGGGGAAAGAAACGATAAATCTGGAAGAAAGAAAAGAAAGGAGAGAGGAACAATCGGATGGAACGATTCGAGTTTCTGCGATTGAACAATCTCGCGCGAGAATATCGTTAGAATGGAAAATTAAAAAAAAACGTGTCAAACGACTTAATTACAAATTTGATTGTGTTAATCGGCTAAAAGCGATACCCTAGACTGTTGTAACGTTATTCTTTTTGAATAATGACGTTAAAATGAGATATATATATATATATATATGTATGTGCGTATGTGTGAAATTTCGAGCAATTTCGACTGTTTTGATCTGGCGTTGTAGAAACGCCAATGATTGCATACGCGATGGCACATGGTCGTCGACGATTGCCAAGTCGGCCACTTAGCCAGATACGCAACAGAAATATCAGACACCGGGCCAAAGTGTCAGTTGTTTATTGTCGCGGACGTAATTAACAAAAAGCTGATTGTACCGTTACTCCATATAAAGGCAAACTCGATACGATAATGTTGTTTTGCAGATGTGAGTTTCTTTTAACAGTCAATTAATTTTTTTAATTTGTTATAACTGTTAATGTTACTGTAAACTGTACGATAAGTTCGTTATAGTAGACAGTTATTTCGAAAAATTATAACATTATTCTACACAGAAAGTTATAGAATATATAACGTGTAATCTCTTTCCTTATACCTAAAAAATATCGCAGCTTTGTAAATGAAGTGAATTGTCTGTTATATGTATTTAACTCTTTATAAAGCTACATGTTGAAGTTACATATCGACGCGCATAATCTCTTTTAATTTTATTCAGTTTTACTTGCCCCTACCGTTATATTACATTTTTCATTTTTATTTCGTTTACTTCGCTACATCGTTTATTTATGATCATTATTATTCATCGGATTTCAGACTAAAGAAAAAGAGAGAATATTATATTTTTTGAAAAATGTAAATAATATCTTTTTTTTAAATATGAAAAGTCAATTGACCAAAAAATGTAATTTATTAAGTATTTCTCGTTAACTTCGTGGCGTTGGACAAGATGTTTCAACTATTGGCCAAAATGCGATCTTTCAGTGCGTTCTATCAGATTATGAGACGCGTAGTACCGCAAATTGAAGCCGCCATTGCATTTATGGCAATGATTCTATTATTAACTTAGACGTAGATTATAGTCATAGCAAAGACCTTGATTATTATATGCGCGTACACAACAGCTGTACCATTACGCAAGAATATTAAAAAACAGAGATTTATGGTTTGACTTTATCACTTTCTGCATTCGATCATGGTACAAACGGGTTACGTTAATGCCCAACTCATAATTGGTCGTCGGATCTCGTTTTTGCTAAAAAAAGAGTCATTCGATTTTAAGTAATCGATAATTAATAAATATTATCATCGATATTAATTTTACTATTAACCTTTGTGCTGTAACACGAACGAAACTCAGACAAACCATTAATCATCATCTGTATTGATCTCTTCGGGAACGAATTTATTAGATTCAGGATTCTTTTTGTTACACAATATTTGTTTAAAATATATTTGTAAATATTGAAAGACGTATTATCGTAAAACGTATTCCAAGTATTTTGAAATGTCTCAGAAAAATAACTGTCGCTTTTTTTTTTTGCAATTATGTTCAAACGAAATGTACACGTAGCATTCGTAGCAACGTTTAAAGAAGAATGAACAAGGTTAAATTAAATGAGAGATTTAAAGGAAAATCGCACGAGTGCATTTTTTCCTCTGAATCGAGATAACAAGGAATACATAAGATTCAAATGTACGCGATTTAATCGTAAATTTCCCTGCTTTTATGACTATGTATAACAGTGTGTTAAGTAAGCATACATTTAAAGTCTAATTCTGCTTAATGTTTCCTCTGGTTAAAGATCTTATCGCTTTTCTAATTCCCTCGCATATAACATAACTGCTATGATTTATCATCTATAGATAACAATATATTTTTCTATGTAATGTCTCGTACGTAAAGAATCTATCGATAAAAATACAATTATTCATTAACTTATCACTAGTCAGTTCGGTTACAATACGAAGAAGTCGAGTCGCAACGGTCGATCATCGATTACTTAATAGTACGCCTACTCAAATCTTCGTGTGTTCTGTCTCTTTTTCTAACAGTAACCATGAAAATATAATAAATCGAACTTCAGCCGCACAAAGTGCATAAACAGCAACCAGTTTTTCAGCTTTCACGCAGGGAGTTGCTCGCCC